>NC_047515.1:2610717-2676902 GCF_902827115.2 Pseudochaenichthys georgianus
AAGAAGAGTGACAATATGAAATGTGCAGGGCTTGACACTCATGACTGTTCAAACCTGCACCGCGCTGCTGCAGCTCAGTGTCAGAAATCTGCAACTGCAACGTGGCAAGTGGCCTCCCACAGGAACTCACAATGATTAGAAGGGCAGGAATTACAATTCAATTCTTTTTATGTTAAAATATGTTTTTAGCAGGAGGAGAAATGGTGTTAGTGAAGGTTCCTCTCTTTACATTGGCTTTTTTATACGTGACTTTAACATAAAGACTTCACTAAATAAATGCTGAGCAGAGGACACATTTGACACAAACTAGAGACATTGTTCTGTTGTCTTACATCATACACTTCCTTAAATCCTAGTTATTGATGTTTATTTTCTCTAGTCTGTTTTTGCATATTTGATATTGAGTTGATACAAAGTATATGGAGAGTTCTCAGGTTGAGATTACTTTAGATTACTTAATAGTGTGATATTAGATTAAGTAAATGTACTGATTACAGTTTTTCACAGGTAATAAGTCATTGTAACGATACACACTTTTGAAGAAAGTCGCAGCATTTGAGTCAACTTACCTCAACCAGCCTGGTGTGAGTGAGCAGGGCAGCTGAGGGCCGAGGACATCAGCATGGCTTAATCTGAAACAAAGACAACGGTTTAAAGATGAAAAACAATGAGAAGCGGGGGTAAAAGAAGCAATAGTAGTGCAAAAATGAATATATGTGAAAAGAAAAAGTCTTACATTCAAAATCGTACTCAAGTAAAAGTACAATACACTGAAAAACTGAGACGTTGAAGTCAAAACATTTATATTTATTATGTAGTTTGAGTGATTGTATATTTCTATTGAAACATCGTGTTCATAACTTGCAGCTGGTAAAGGTGGAGGATTAATTAAAATGTAGCCTATGGGAAATGTAACCTATCAATCCTAAAATATTTGAATTGCATTTTGTATTATAACATGCATTTGCAGAAAAGTAACTAAAGCTGTAAAATAACTATTGAAAATTACCACACATGGAAACTAAATGAAAAGGGTAAAAGTCTAAAGTGTGGTTTTACTCAATTGAATACCTTGAATGTTGCTGTAATAACAGCACCTACTTGAGTACATTCCACCACTGCAAAGTGCAAACCGACTGACATTGTTTCAAAAACACAAATTCTGAGTGAATTATTTGTATCTATCTCCTCACAGTGAAACAGCAGGGCGCAACAAGTGAACTAAACTTCGATGTTTAACTAACTTGATGGCTGACTGGCACAGGGTGTACCAACCCGAGGGTCACCGGTTCGATCCCAGCCCACAGTCAACATGCAGGGGAAATACTTAATCCCAAATAGTTGCTGCGTGGCTAAAACGCTTTGGATAAAAGTGTCCGTTAACATGTAATGTAATCTAATGTTGAGTAATGTTACCACGTGTCAGTTGACCGTTAGCTCTCTCACTCTGAGCCATATGCTGTGTGTCTACTAATAGCGCAGTGTCAACAGTACGTTCAATGCCATATATGGTAAAGTAGGACACGTTGGCGCGCAAACCCAGTACAAAGAACTACGTTAAAGTGCAACAATATTCTTAAAACAAAAACAATGTAATCCCTTTTGGATGTATGTTCTCATACCTTCGTTCCGCCCTGGTTTGGAGTTCTGCGTTAACTTTCAGCCTCAGAAAGTCCCGCTTTGCACACTGGCAGCCTCTCCGCGCAGGAACACTCAACACACACAGATGGCATTATTAAACTTTATCTGTTAAAAACTAAACGAGGTCCGGTAACAGACCGTCCGGTCCTGCGGGGACATGCGGGGCGGTGTGCCGCCATGCCCGCCTAACTGCTGTCTGTGACCGCCGCCGGTGCATCCCGGTGCTGTGAACGCTCCTCCTCTCAACTGGAGGAATGTATGGAGACAGAGAGCCCTTTGTCTGGGAAGAACATCCCAGCAGGCGGCCCGAGACAGGCCAGCTGCCCCAACGGTCATCATAACATAATATACTGTAGGCCTACTATACTATACTACAATATAATACACTATATCATGTACAAAATATACATATTTTATAATAATAATAATAATAATAATTACAAAATAAATAAATAAATAATAATAATAATAATAGCAACAGTCAGTAAGATGAGTTGCATATGTGTTTCCATTTAAGTAAGTTATTATGCTCCATATACCTAAGTTATAGTTATATCTATTCAACTCTCATATCTTTCAAATTCAGGCTGAAGACATGCTTTTTGATGCTACCTTTTATTTAATCAAATCTCATACCTCACACGGCTGTAACGTGTATTCTTGTATTGTATAATGATTTATTTACGTTCTTGACTTCACATAAGATGAGCTTCAGGAGGAAGAGCATCAAAGGTTTTAAAAATATTTTACTTTTTATTTTGCAGGCTAAACGGGGCTGATTAAATGCTGCTGTTGTTTCCAACAAATGAAGTGCCAGACTCTAATCTACCACTTTACTAAGTTATATAGGATCTTTATTGTAATAGTGGGATGAAGGCAAAATAATGAAATATATGTGGAGACACCAATACATATAAACAGACTGAAACACGTTTGATTGAAATTCATTTATTGAAAGTTATTTCTTTATAAAGATGGCACATAGATAATGACTGCCCCAGAGTATTTTTTTGAACAGTTGCCATAACAACCACGTCTTCACTAATTGGTAGGTGCAGTCACTCCACACAGTGGAAATTAAATTATAATCCACATTTACTGCCACTGCAAAACTGTATCTATTTTGAACACTGCTGAAATTATCGTATTTAAAAAAACAGTCATAAAGACTGAGAGCTGAATTTTTAAAACATGCATCTTATTTCCAGTTCATGTGCAGATTAATTAAGAAAAACACTTTACTCCCTGAGGTGTGCTAGGATAAAGAAAAAAGAAAACCCGCACTGAGGCTGTTGTTGCAGAAAATAAAGGAGTTTTGATTGATTTTGAAAAGTCATCAAAGCTTAACACACACATGCAGTCTACATCCCAGGCCAGTTCTGATAACAACGGCAAAGAGATGCAAACATATTTTCTAAAAAAAGGCACCCTTGGTAGTATAAGACTGCCAATGAGCAGTTTGCTGATTTAAGACGGCACGTTGCTCCAGTCAAGTTTGGCACTGAAGCATAAAGCAGCTTTTGTGGAAGTGAAATATCTTCCTTTGGAAACTCCGCTCAGCTGAGAGGAAATGTTCCAGCTGAATAGAGCAACATGCATGAACGTGTAACTATAGCACGGCAATGTGTGTTGAAGAGTCCCCTCTGATGAAGGATCTGTGAAATTGGCTGAGGAAACTAACACAAGTTTTTGAGGTTTGAGTGCTGAGTGAGGGGGGTGCTGTAGGCGGAGTCCCAGTCCCTCTCAAACACGGCCTGCAGCTGTGATTGGACGGTTGTCTCAGAGGACTCTGATGCTGTTTGGTTGACGACCAATGCTGAGCCGGCTGTGCTCACAAAGTAGTCCCCAGACCAGTTAGACGTACCTGCAGGCAGAAACACACACGATTCAGGTTCAGCACTTCTCCATGGCTGATTGGAAGGTGATTTATATTATGGGTGTGATTATTATTATATCATTTTAATATTAATAGCTGGACATGCACAGGAGAAGCTTCAGTGAAAGACTTATTCCCCCAAAATTCACCACAGGATGTCCTTCCTCCCCTCAGCATTTATATGTTGATAATACTTCTACACCACTGTGTATATCAACTCAAATCAAGTTTTATTTATATAGCACATTTATAAACGATTTTTGGTCGAGCCAAAGTGCTGTACATATAATAAAATAGCCTACAGTAGAGGCACTTTACAGCAAATACAACAGCACAGATTGTTCAGAATATCAGTATGAGAAAAACGACACCCTCTATCCTTAGACCCTCTGTCCTTAGACCCTCTGTCCTCAGACCCTCTGTCCTTAGACCCTCACATCGTACAAGGAAAAACTTCCAGAGAAAACCCACAGTTTAAAGGGAACATGGGACAAACCTCAGGGAGAGCAGCAGGGGAGGGATACATGTATATTGTAATATACATGTATATTGTAATATACATGTATATTATACATTGTTTGTGGTACATTGTGCACATTTTTACTCAAACTTCCTATTTCTATATACAAAGGTTTATTCTATTTAATTGTATCTTTTATTGCACACTCTTTATACAATATCTTTTATAACTTTTATCGCATAATATAACTTTGTATGAATAGTTGTATTACATTTCAATTGGTATACATATTTATCTGTTATTCATTTGATTCTTAATGGAATCAACTGTCACGAAAGAGAGTCTCCCCAGGATAGAGAACTGATTGATGCAGAGTTTGAGCAGCTTCACCTATGTATGCTATCTTGTCCGTCACCATGTACTTGTTGTGGTTCACTCTGGCAAAGGGAATCTCCTTCTGCTGGGGGGTGGCAGGCACCACAAACAGCCTCTGGGTAAGGGAAACAAAATGTCACTACTTTATTGGTTTACTATAAAATATTAATAAAAACATGTACAACATTAATTGTCAGTAGCAGATACAACCTGATCCCTGGCAGGTCTAATTAAAGTAACCAGGAAAGAGGAAGAGCGACTCACCACCTGGATGTCCAGGCCGCTCTTGGGGTCGTACACGGAGGCCAGAGACTTGAGGAAGGGGAACATGATGGGCTGGGTGCTGGCCCAGCAGCTGATCAGCAGGCGCACTCTGACCCGCTTCTCGTAGCTGACGCGCCTCAGCTGGGTGTCGATGTCGGCCCAGTACCTGCAGATTATAACCACATGAGATATTAACAATGCAAATAACTCATGTCCTAAATCACTTTGAACTTGATCTATTCTGTGCAGCTTCTTGATACTCCCATGAGGCACAGTAACACTTCGTACAGTTCAGTTGGTTACATACACTCTGAATAGATTATGATGTAGTAAGAGAATTTCAAATGAGGACTTTTAATTACAAATGTTGGCAGGTGTTTACATTTATTAACCATTAAAGCTTTCTTTATATAGCACATTTAAAAACAACAGAGTTGTGCTTTACATCAATTAATATATAAAAAAGCAGCATAAATACATTTAGACAAAACCAACAAAAATCAATCAATCAATCAATCAATCAATCAATCAATCAATCAATCAATCAATCAATCAATCAATCAATCAATCAATCAATCAATGTTTATTTATAGCCCAATATCACAAATGTTACATTTGTCTCAGTGGACTTCACAGTTTGTACAGAATATCAGTATGACAATACGACACTGTGAAGCTGACCGGTGAGCGGCCCAGACCAGGCAAGGAGGCAGAGGCAGAACGTCCAAAAATATGACCCGACGTGGGCATTTATTAAAAACATGGGCATGGTTCACAGCCTCAATCAATCCTGCTGTTCCCTTTGTCCACATCCTGCAGCCACAAGGATCTCACACACACCCAGCCCTCTCAACAGACAGAGAAACCGAGCCTAAATACACAGACACTAATTAACCCAACAAGACACCGGTGAGGGGGGAGGAGACAACACAGGACACCAGGTGCACACCGTCATCAGCCACAGACAACACATACTGTGCAATCACGCTAATAAAGTGCCCTATTACCCGGCCTGAAGCCGTCAGTCCATAGTGACGAAGTTCCCTTCGTCACAGACACCCTCTGTCCTTAGAGGGTGAAAAATAAAGTAATGTAAAAGCACGACACAATAAAACCATACTTATAGCCACAGGCTGAAAACCCTCATACATTTTAAAACACAACAAAATAGAAAACCCCAGTTTAGAAACACAGACTGATACGTCTTATACGTGGTCTGCAAAAGCACGGGAGAACAAGTAGGTCTTTAAACGAGATTTAAAAACAGGCAAAGTGGGAGCAAGTCTGATCGGGGGGGCAAACGGTTCCACAGCCAGGGAGCTGCTACAGCAAAGGCCCTGCCCCCCCGCTGCTTCAACCTCGGGACCACAGGAGGAATCTGTCAGCAGACCTCAGTGGCCGGGAGGATGTAGGGTGGAGGAGTTCTGCCAGGTAAGGTGGGGCCAAACCATTAAGGGCTTTGTAGGCAAACAATAACATTTTAAAATCGATTCTAAACTTTATTGGAAGCCAGTGTAAAGATGCCAGTACTGGTGTAATGTGCTCGCGCTTGCGTGTTTTCGTGAGTAGGCCAGCAGCAGCATTTTGAAGTAGCTGCAAGCGGGAGATGGAAGCCTGGCTCACTCCAACAGCGAGAGCATTACAGTAGTCAAGTTAGTTGTGATAAACCAGTGTATGACCCTCTCAGAGTCATTAAAAGAAAGGAGCGTGTGGCGCAGTGGGTTGTTCAAACCCCACTGCAGTCAGCATATCTGTGTGTCCCTGGGCAAGACGCTTCACCCCAAAGTGCTCCTGTGGGGATTGCCCACAGTATTGAGTATGTAAGTCGCTTTGGATAAAAGCGTCTAACAAGTAACATGTAATGTAATGAAAGGCTTGACCTTTGATTACATTCGCAGCTGAAAAGAACTGGATTTTACAACAGAATTCATCTGTTTATCCAATTTAAAATCCCGTTCAATCTGCACACCAAGAGTTGTAACAGTAGGTTTTATATATGGGACCAGAGAATCAAGCATAAATGGGGCATGTTGGCCACAGTGGGTCCAAACACTATCACTTCTGTCTTATTTTCATTAAAATGAAAAGAGTTCAAGGCCATCCAGTAGTTGCATAGAATCGGGGTCATTTGTTTTCAGGGGCAGCAAGATTTGGGAATCATCTGCATAAAAATGAAATGAGACGCCATATTTTTTTATGATAGCGCCCAGGGGGAGCAGGGAGGGAGAATAACATAGGCCCAAGAATGGAACCTTGGGGTACCCCATATGGCAGAGGAGCAGTGGAGGAGCTAAAGTCACCAAGATTCACATTCAAACTGCTTTCAGAGAGGTAGGACTGAAACCACTCTGGAGCAGTACTACTGATTCCCACAGAATGCTTCAGGCGAGAGATAGGAATGCCCTGATCTGCAGCTGGAAGGTCTAACAGCATAAGAACAGCACTGTTACCAGCATCAGTAGTTACAACAGGTCATTAACAACTCTTAAAAGAGCACTTTCAGTGCTGTGGAGGGTTTTAAACCCAGACTGGAAAACCTCGAGAATACCATGCACATTTAAAAAAGACTGCAACTGTAATATAACTACTTTTTCTAGAATTATAGACAGAAAAGGAAGTTTGGAAATAGGTCTAAAATTGTTAAAAAAGGTTTGTTTTTCTTATCAAGGGTGGACCACAGCATGTTTGAGGCATGTCGGTACTACTCCTGTAGTGAGGCTGCTGTTAATTATATTAAGAACATTCATTCCAATAATGTCCCAGATTTCTTAAAGAAATCGTGCTGGGACAACATCATTTGGAGAACCTGAAGCATGCTGCTTCTTTGAACAGTTGCCATAACAACCATCTTCTTACTAATTGCAGTCTCTCCACACAGTGGAAATTAAATGAGTTTTTATGCATTTACCGCTACTGCAAAGCTTTCAATCTATTGCATACACTGATGATTTTAGTATGAAATTCATTTAATTACATTTAATTCAGCAGTAATAATGAGTGAGAGCCTGCATGTTATTAACAGTTCAGGCTGAGATGCAAGCAGAAAATAACGATCAAGCTATGTCTTTACTCCCTGTGGTGTGCGAGGTTCCCACTGCAGGACAAACATGTGTTGTCATTGAAACAACCACATTGTGACTATCGGAGCCAGTTTTAAACACGATTACATCTACGGAGACATTAGACTCAAAACAAAGGTGTTCAGGAGCAGAGTAGCCACGGATGAGGCGTTCAGGGAGGCGACACTGAGTTCAGGGAGGCTGCACTGAACAGCTGTACCTCTTAGGATGAGAGAACTCCATGGTGGGCAGGTAGTTCATGACAGCGATGTAAATGAAGCTCTGGGCGTCCTCCATCACACTGAGGATGGACTGCAGGTCCCCAGTCCTGCCGGTTCCACAGAAAGATGGAGGGGAGCTCTGAGGGAGAGGAAACACATCTGGGTAAATAACTGTTCATTTCTAACAACATTTTAAAACAATACAGGAACCTGTTAAGATGATGAGGAGGAGCAGAGGTCAAGTAATAATGAATTAACCCCTCCTATCTTGTTCGTTTCTCCTCCCTTACCTTGGGGTTCCCGGTCACATTTGACTGGTCTGTTTTAACTGCTCTTACATTGACACAAAAACCATTCATCATCACCATGTGTTATTTAACACCCTTTAAAGTTATAAACAATGGCTCAGACTACTGGTTGACATGAATAACTGCAGTGAATATAAAAACTAAAAAAATATTAAAAAAAACAATAGACACTGGAAATGTATTCTAAAACAACATTTTGTTGATTAGTGGGGGTAAAATGCCGTCGGCAAAATAAATCACTCCGATTGGTTGTTCAGCTTAGCGAATCAGTGCATGAGAATCGAAACGGAAGTGAGGGACCTAAACAAACGATTAAGAAGGCAAGCACAGACGGCTATTCTTATTCATTTTCATCTCACCAGGACGCAAGTTTTTTTTTTTTCAATGGCGATCTGGAATGAAGAAACCGAAGACCAACGCACCCGCTATTTGTTGTTTGTTTATATCACGCAGTCTGTTCTTCTTCTCTCGGTGTATCACGCAGTCTGTCTTCCGGTTGTTGCCTCTTTTGAATGACAAATACACACTACCGCCGCCTGCTGGTAAGGAGAGTTATTGCCACTCACGCATGCGCAGTTCGTACGTGCTACTTGGCCGCCGGCTGAAGTCTTTGCGGTGTGTTCCAGTGCGACTGTTGGCCAAGACGCAGGAGACATGAGGCGACACAACAGTCGTGTTCCGTCGGGACGTGTTCTTTGTTGTCAGCTTGGTGTGTGTGAGCCTTAAAGGGCCCATGTCATGCTTTTCCGGTTATTACCCGTCCCCTTGTGTGTTATGAAGGTTTTTATGCATGTAAACGGTCTGCAGAGTCAAAAAACTTCAAAGTACACCCTGTAGCGAGTACAACTCTAACACAGAAAAGCCCAAATGGACCAATCCGAAGAGCACCTCACACACCAGGACCCCTTGGCTAACTAACAGGGAGTCCCCATTGACTTGCATAGAGCTCCCTGAACGCTGGTAATAGACGAGTTGGGATCACGGAGGAATGCTCTCCGCAGACCCGTTCTCACAGCGTTAGAAACCTTTTTCTTTCTCAATACCAAGCCACACTTATTGATTTTACTTCGGCTGTGAGTGTTTGTGTGTGCTCAGGATGAGTTTCGCTGTGTCTTGCTGTATCGCCGACCCGGAAACCTGTCCACTCCTCACAGCAGCGAGCCTCGCAACGTCCCGACCAATCGGAGCACACTGGGCTCACAGGGGGGGGGGGGGCAGGAGCTCCAACAAGCCGTTTAGGACAGAGAGTGAATACCTGGTGAATACACATACTATACAGAGATGCTGTGTGAGAAACCAATGTGATTTTGGAAAATTGCACAATATGAATCTATTCTAGACCTCAACAATGGAAATATGATCAGTAGAAATGGCCATGACATGGGACCTTTAAAGGCCCAGACACACCAATCCGATTTTGGCCGTCGATAGATGTCTGGCCGTCGATGAGCGTCCTGTCGCCATACTCAGATTGGTGTGTCCCGCACCGTCGTGTCTTTTTGGCCATGCCGACACCTTCCGCTGTGGATTCGACATGTTGAATCGGTAGGCTGTCGGCTAAAGGCCGTCGGCCAAATAAATCACTCTGATTGGCTGTTCAGCTTAGCAAATCAATGCATGAGAAGCGAAACGGAAGTGAGGGACCCAAACAAATGATTAAGAAGGCAAATCTGAGATTTCATTTGTTTGTTTATATCACACAGTCTGTTCTTCTCTTCTCTCTGTGTATCACGCAGTCTGTCTTCTGGTTGTTGCCTCTTTTGAATGACAAATACACACTACCGCCGCCTGCTGGTAAGGAGTGTTATTGCCACTCACTCATGCGCAGTTCGTACATGCTACTTGGCCGTCGGCTGAAGTCTTTGCAGTGTGTTCCAGTGCGACTGTTGGCCAAGACGCAGGAGACGTGAGGCGACACAACAGTCGTGTTCCGTCGGGACGTGTTCTTTGGTGTCAGTTTGGTGTGTATGCCCCTTTAGGGACAATATGAAATTCACAGATCTCCCCCCCCCCTCCCTGTGTGTTTCTCACCGACAGGTAGACGTTGGACGGCGTGTTGTTGAGTGGCAGCTCGAGGGGCGTGTCCTTGTTGTAGTTGGTGGAGAAGCTGGGGGGCCAAGGTGAGGGCACTGTGTCACTCTCCCCCAGGAACCAGTAGGCTTCAAAGATCTTCCCCAGGTCTGCAGCCAGGCAGCTGCAGTTGTACACCACGGCACCCAGCTCCTTCACCTGCACCACAGCAGGACATTATCTTACATTTAAATTGTTTCTGCATTTTAAAACTGTGGCAATAAAGAGTAAAACAACTGACGAAGCAACACATACAAAAACTATTTTGTTAATGTTGCTCGCCGATCATAACTCCAGTATGATATCTAATTTTAAATGTTCTTCTTTGACCATGTGAAAGTTCTCAGACTTCACTGGAAACTTCATAAACGTCATTTATTTCCTCTCACTACTGTATCATATCACAGCGCACTAAACTGCTTTTTCTGCATGGCATGTGACCAACTGAGCAAACTTCCTCATAAAAGCAGAAGAAACACAATTCTGCTTGGATCGGTTACAAGACACCCTCTTATTGAGTTTAACACATTATTGCCTGGGATGTGAACAAAATCTAATTTACACATATAAGAGAAAACAAAACAAATACATACTTACTGTATTTAGCTATACTTGAATTAGTTAGTTGATTTGGTGAAACTTAAATTCTAACTGATAACCTGTGTGTGTGTGTGTGTGTGTGTGTGTGTGTGTGTGTGTGTGTGTGTGTGTGTGTGTGTGTGTGTGTACCTGTGTGAGAGACCTCCAGTCCATGTTGGCACTGCCAATGTAAATGTGTTTTTTGTCCACGACCCAGAACTTTGTGTGGAGGACTCCTGAGGTGAGCTTTTTCACATTCACTTCCCTGATATTAGCTCCTGAAACAAAAAGTATTTATCATAATTACAGAGACACTGACAGCCGTGAATGCATGGAGAGTGAGTATAAAACGTAGTCGACCTTATGATTTTCTGCTACAGTACACAAAAGAAAGTAATAAGGCTCTACAATAGGGTTACAAATCTATCTCATGAGATGATTGATATTTTTGACCAAGGTAAATACTTGATATATCGAAACATATACACTCACTGGTCACTTTATTAGACACACCTTGCTAGTACCGGGCTGGACCCCCTTTTGCCTTCAGAACTGCCTTAACTCTTCGTGGCAAAGACTCAACAAGGTGCTGGAAACATTCTGCAGAGATTTTGGGCCCATATTGACATGATGGCATCACGCAGTTGCTGCAGATCGTCGGCTGCACACCCATGATGTGAATTTCTCGTTCCACCACATCCCAAATGTGCTCTATAGGATTAAGATCTGGTGACTGTGGAGGCCTTTTGAGAACAGTGAACTCATGAAGTCATGTTCAAGAAACCAGTTGGAAATAATTAGATATTCGAGACATGGAGTTATCCTGCTGGAAGTAGCCACCAAAAGATGGGTACACTGTGGTCATAAAGGGATGGACATGGTCAGCAGCAACACTCTGGTAGGCTGTGGCATTACAACCATGCTCAAGTGGTACCAAGGGTCACAAAGTTTGCCAAGAAAATACATTTCCAATCTTTTATTGTCCAATTTTGGTGAGCACGTGTGAATTGTAGCCTCAGTTTCCTGTTCCTATCTGACAGGAGGGTCACTATTAGCTTTGTTCATTATTCTCGCGTCCAGGAGAGAAGCTTTAAAAGTAGAAGACCAATGGAGTCTCTGTGAAGGTTCAAATGGGTACTTTGATTAATAAAAGGCGCGGTAATGTTACAAGCAGAATATGGTTCAGTGAGAGCAACAGCTGTGTTCTCGGGCTCCCGAGAGGGCAGAAAAGAGGGCGAGAACCACCTTTCCAGCTGTTAAATATCCTCTGCTGGCTCCTCCCTGTGGGCCGGTTGACACTGTCACTACCCGATCCGTCACCCTGCCCGATCGGTACTGCGCATGTGCGAGATGGTCCGCCATATTGGACAACTCCGGACGGCAACACCAGATGGACAGTTGACACAGTGGCTTTTAGCAAAGCTCAAAAAGAAAACTCGAGAGAGATGAGTTATTGTTATTACAACGTGACTTCACTATTATTTAACAACTCTTTTTATTGGGTTCTTTTATTTGGGGTTAAGTACATTGTCAGAATAAGTGAGGAATGAATTTAACTTCTGTTAGACAGCCATATGCCATACATTTTTGCATACATTCACAGTAAATATTTATTCAGTATGATAGCTGTCTAACAGAAGTTAAATCTATTTCTCACTTATTCTGACAATGTACTTAACCCCAAATAAAATAACCCAATAAAAAGAGTTGTTAAATAATAGTGAAGTCACGTTGTAATAACAATAACTCATCTCTCTCGGTTTTTATTTTTGAGCTTTGTTAAAAGCCACTGTGTCAAGTGTCCATCTTGGGTTGCCGTCCGGACTTCCGGACCATCTCGCACATGCTCAGTACCGATCAGGTAGGGTGACGGATCGGGTAGTGACTGTCACTACCCGATCCGTCACCCTACCCGATCGGTTCTGCGCATGTGACAGATGTCGCTGGGGGCCGACCCTCCACGTATTTAATGTCCGTTGTTGCGCATAACAGAGGATTCAGACATTGTACATTCAATATATATCTAAACACGCCTTTTCTCCTCCTTATCTCTTTCATGACTTTACATTTAACACATTTCTAACGCTGTAATTCTATACTTTAAAAACACTGGAAATACTTTACGACAGTTATCATTTACGGTAGTCCCGGAAGTTGTCATATGCTAAACAAAACTTATTAAAATAAACTGTACCTTCATTTTACTATTCAGCAATAATATCTCGACGTCTATAGTTGTAGTGTTAAAATCAGTAGGTTTCGGTGTGCATCACTCCATGTCATTTCACTTCGAAGTTCACCTCTATAGGGAAAGAAATATTAGCCACATGCTAAATGCTAACCGGAGATGAAGGTTTTTCAAAATAAAAGCTTGACATCAGACATTGTGCGCGAGAACTTCTGGTTTTCAGTATGAAACAGCATTTAAACTGACTGTATGTTTAAGCTACATTATGCCATCAAAACATTGATTTTAATTTCTACAGATGTAGCACTCCAGATCAGACTCAAAAGGGTGTGTCCCAGTCAAAAGCCCAGCGGATGCCAGTGGCTGGGGGTGTTGCCAAATTGCTAGAGGGCGTTGCCCAATTTCCCCATTTGTTCAATTACAGGATTTAACCATGAGATGGCGTTTCATTCACAAAATACACAATGGGCGTTGTAGAAACATCAATATTTTAGATCAAATAAAGTATATAGTTTGCTTTATGCAGTATATTTCCTGTAATATTGTACAGTAGATTGAAGTAAATCAACTTATACATTAAGATAAGATAAGATGGACGTTTATTAATCCCGTGGGGAAATTCAGTAGTTCAAACAGCAACAGGGTGAGAGTGAAAAACAGGACAGCACAGATTCACACAGATTAATAAAATCAAAAATAAGATGAGCGATACAAAATAATAATAATAATAATGAGAAACTATGAAATAAGAAATGAATAAAACTAAAATGTAATTATCATATCATATATTATAATGTATTGTATTATTAAGTAATATCATACATTAACCCCATTATAGCAGATGCCACATTAAATGGATGAACACATGTATGCATCAATAATTACAACAGAGTATTTCTAAATACAAGTTGTAAAAATACTTATATGTATTTAATATTAACCCTTTGGAGTCGACCGTCACGCCGGCGTGATCAGATCACATGACCTGTTCAAGCCGGTGCCGCATAAAAACAACAGTCCAGACAACATTGCCGTGTGTTTCTGTCGAAAGTGCTGGCTTGAAACTACTGTATATCCCAGTCTTTGATTCATGCAAAAAGACCCAGTAAACACGGATATACGGTGATATAAAGTTAATACATTTCAAAAGTATGAAATATGGAAGCACATATTTGAATATCTTCGCCATATTTGATCATTTTACGAAACGGAAAATACTGGAAACTGTAGATCCTGCTCAACAGGATGTATGTGTATTTCTGTCGAAAGTACTGGCTCGAAACTATATGCCAGTCTTTGTTTCATGCAAAAATACCAAATAAACACGGACATACGATGATATAAAGTTAATACAGATATATTTCAGAAGTATGAATAATGGAAGCACATATTTTAATATTTTCGCCGTATTTTATCATTTTACGAAACGGAAAATACTGGAAACTGTAGATTCTGCTCAACAGGATGTATTTACCAGGAACGGGTGAGGTAATCAGGTAAACGGAGTGATACGAAACGAGACGAAAAGAGACGAAGAGGGACGGCGGGAACCGAAGAGAGACGGCGGGAAATGGAGAGAGACGAAGATATACGAAGACAGGCTGCGGGAGACGAAGAGAGGCTGCGGGAGACTGCGATTGAAGTAAAGTGACAAACAAACATTGAAAATGTAGATATAGTTAGATATATTTAGAGTTTTGAAGACTCAACTATGATGAAGAGAACTCTGAACGTGAGTCAAGCTTTAAGCTTGTTTTTTGACATGGAGGAGGAGGAATCTGTGATGTTGCCCTCTGTGTCGTAGTTGACAGAAACCGCTTTGAAGCGTGGCACAGATAAAGACAGAACAAACAGATTTTTGTACATAATGTGTATATATATATATATATATATATATATTTGTATTATATTTATAATAACACTTTTGCCTTATCAGAATGAAATTCCATGCTACCTCAATCAAACTTTCACATTATCATAGTCACAAACCATGTATATATTTCCAGCTTTTAAATGGTTTCGTTGTGTATGTTTGTGTTGTGAAAAATAAAATCATTTTCAAAATCAGTTTTTACATATATGTTGTGATTTTGGGTCCAAAATGTTCATATAGTAGAAGATCACCTACATCCAAACGAAATAAATATAATTAATTATGATGAATACGTTAAGTCTTGTTTTCACTTTTATTAAACGTTTGATATTTCCGGTGGAAAATCGGACATTCAAAATGCAGCATATTTTCACTCTTACACACATATATTCTCATTTTACATACATACATTTTCACTCTTACACACGGATATTCTCCTTTTGCTCTCATGCGAAATCTACTAAATCAAAGTAGGCTATGTCATGTATATTTAGTTTTCGTTGATGAGACGAGACGGACTAAGGTGTTAATGGTGGACTATCGGACATTCAAAATGCAGCATATTTCCCCCAAGTGTCTGTCAAAATGCATTTTACGTTTCTAACTTGCAATATCAATATTTCAGCTCTCTTCACTCCAGAAGAGCGATCTCTCTCTCTCTCTGTGTGCGGGGGATCACAGGAGGGGGGAGAGCTGTGGAATGTGACTCCACACATTCCGATGGCCAATTAGTTTTAAACAAAGGGTCCCCAACATATGAAACATGGGGGGGTTGGGGCTGGAGAACGGTATGGTCCTACCGTTTTCATACTTTATATATCTTAGCATATTCATACACACTGTTCATACTGCTCACAGGCTGATATCTAGTGTATTCATACCCCTCACTGTTTATTCATCATTCAATTAATTATATATTTTATTCTGTAGATTGTGAACATTACTTTTCACTTTACTGCTTGTTGCTCCTGGTTAGAAGCTAAACTGCATTTCGTTGTCTCAGTATCGGCGGTCACTCCTGATGAACCCACCAGGGCTGTTTCCTCAGAACGAGAGGAAAGTTTTTACCAGGACAGCTTTTTTAAGGGACAGCATCGCCCTGAGATCTATGCTGCTAATATGTTCATTGCCATAACGCCATTTGTAACATATAGGAGAATGGTGAAAATAACCAACTGGACTGGGACCAATGGGAAAATGCCTCTTCCCCTCAATGTGAAGCAACAGATTGAGTCTTATGTTTCCAATCGGTTCCCAAATCTGAACATTGACCAGTGGCATAAGATCAGGAGCCGGGTAAACGAGAGACTGAGGAGCCCCAGAAAAACAGATCCCGAAATCGCTCGTCCTGGTTTCTGCAGCAGATAGGCCTACAGCATGTGTCTGTTACTGTATGTCAGTTATTTTAAATAAAATGGTGAAAACTGAACTTGAAAATTGTTTCCTCTTTTTATTTTCGGGATGGGGAGACGTGTGTGATTAAAAATTCATTCGCAGAAATGTAAAGTGATCTAACTAAGTTCGATTCATATTCTTCACGGGAAGAGCCGTGTAAATGGGTGGCCATATGCATTTGAAAAGCAATATAAATCACACAGTTATTATGCAATAGGCTATAAAAGCACCACCGATTACCTTTCTCCAATTCAAACTCTTGACGGGAAAAAAGGAAGGTGTAAATGGTTGGGCTATACTGTACTGTATACATACAAAGGCCATTCAATAGACGTTCAATATATAGTATTCGTTTATTAGAGTCGGCTTGACTCGGTTTGCATTCATAAAGAATGCACAAATGTGTTTAATCGTTAATGTCATAGTATTCGTTTATTAGTCCCCGAGGGGAAATGGGTAGCAGCACATCACAGAGGCATTTAAAAAGTGAAGAACATTCAAGTTAAACAATACTAAGTAAACAATTAACACAGTAAATTATGTGGATTAAATCACATTTATTTCGTTAAAAATAAACGAAATGACTCGGTTTGCATTCATAAAGAATGCACAAACGTGTTTAATCGTTAATGTCAGATATGTACTAAGTAAATAGCCTACATTAGTTCCTGCTCAAGATTAGATTCAACTTTATTGTTATTGCACAGATTACAGGTACTGAGACAACGAAATGCAGTTTAGCTTCTAACCAGGTGCAACAAGCAGTAAAGTGAAAAGTAATGTTCACAATCTACAGAATAAAATATATAATGAATTGAATGATGAATAAACAGTGAGGGGTATGAATACACTAGATATCAGCCTGTGAGCAGTATGAACAGTGTGTTAATCGTTAATGTCAGATATGTACTAAGTAAATAGCCTACATTAATTTCATGATGGATTAAACCACATTTATTTAGTTAAAAATAAACAAAATGATTAAATGTAGGGTGAATTGCCCTAATGTGGAACATTTTTGCATTACAGACTTCGGGAATATATTGCGACATGAAGCCGATACAATAAATCAAAATCCAGTAACATTCTGAAATCCCCAGGATGTGTCCTAATCAAACCAAAAGAGAACATGCAGATATTAAACTCATACAAGAAATGGTAGACATATTAGTACTCTTAGTGCCAAGTTGTCTCAGACAATCTGTTTTCCTAATGTGGGACAGTTCTGTGCAAAATGTGGGACACTGAAAAGTCTATATTAAAAAGCCTCAGTCACCTTCATTCATGTAATACAAAAATCTCAGGCCAGTAACACTCAAAGCTACAGTAAATGTGCAATACCATGCTATGTTACTATTTATAATGTTATTGTTGTTACAACAGAAGATGTTTTTATTTAAATTGAAGTTAAATGCATCAATCTGGTGCACTGAGGGCAAAATTAGTAGTTTCATATGAAACAGAACTGTTCTTACAATGTGTGTTGGAAGGTATTAAATTACTATGCATATGTTATTGTGTAAACACACAGCTGATCACCTGAGAGCTGCCGTTTCATTCAGAGCGTTTAAAAAAAATGACGGTCTGATTTCAACAACTCAATGTGTGATTATTATAGCAGTAATATTAGACACTAATAATACAGTACACTATGAACACTGTACATATTATTGTTTGCCCGTGGGATTAGGATGATCGGTAGAGAGCCGCTGCGTCGGATGTGATATAAAAACAAAGCGATTATTGTCGTTGTTGTAAACTCACGTGGATTAAATTGAGTGCATTCATTTCAACTCGCGAACATATGATACATTAAATGATCGCGAGGATCACGATCGAACATCGTTTGTTTGACCCTGGATGCATTTCCTGATCTAAAAACATAGCGATGGTTTTGTACTTACGCCAACGTGAATTAAACATTATTTTGTTAAATAAAAACATGGTGATGTTTAGTAAATGATTACATGTCTCTTACTTAGCACAGAATATGATCCTATCCGTGACATATATGGATCTTAACAAATATCCGCTATATCAGATCCCTGTAGATCAGCTGTTTATTTCACATGAGTTCCAGTGTGGCAGCTTTTCACGGCTCCCCCTGGTGGATCCATGATCCATTGCTGCTGGTTTCATTATAATTAAATGTATTTATCAAGGGGGCGTTTCAAGTCCTGCGGGGGGGTTTTCCTTTTCAGCAGGGGCCCACCCCGTGCCGATCACGGACCCGCCCGGGTAGGCGTCTGAAACGAAGCGCTACATCTGTAACATCACCCGGTGGGGTCTTCTGCTGCTGAAGCCCATCTGCTTCAGGGTTCCACGTGTTGAGGTTCAGAGAGGGTCTTCTGCATACCTTGGTTGTATCTAGTGGTTCATTGAGTAACTGTTGCCTTTCCATCACCTTGAACCAGTCTGGCCTTTCTCCTCTGACCTCTGGTATCGACAGGGCATTTTCTCCCAGAGAACTGCCGCTCACTGGATATTCCCCCCTTTTCGGACCATTGCCTGTAAACCCTATATATGGTTGTGTGTGAAAATCCCAGTCGATCAGCAGTTTCTGAAATACTCCGACCAGCCCGTCTGGCACCAATAACCATGCCCCGTTCAGTCACTCAAATCTCCTCTCTTCCCCGTTCTGATGCTCTGTTTGAACTTCACCAGGTTGTCTTGATGATGTCTTCATGCCTAAGTGCATTGAGTTTCTGTCATGTGATTGGCTGATTAGATATTTGCGTTAACGCACAGTTAAAACAGGTGTACCCACAAAAAGTGGCCAGTGAGTGTATATGACAAGTGATGTTTGATAAAACATATAAAACAAACTCATTTGGTTATTTTCTGAAACAAATACAGATTCTGGCTCTTACACTGTCAGCCCTCGAATTCAAGCTAAATGTCATCTTAAAAAAACCAAGAACTACAGTTGTAGACTCAACAGCTGAAACGTTTGTCTCGACTCGCTGGTACAAAGCAAAAGTGTCACCTGAGGCGTTGAGCAGTCGGAGGTCGTCCTGCGGCTGACTGTGCTGTGGTGTGTTCACTGCGATACGAACTGACACCTTCCCGGAGAGTTTAGCTAGTGTTTTCAGAACAGTCTCACCCTGCGAACAGCAAGAAAACAACCGGAACATTAAATGTTATTTACGCTTCTATAATAAAAAAATAGAACACATTTCTTATTTTATATTGGTAAATGTCAGGTAATGTTAATCAAACACATATTTTGAGGAGTTAAACTCATCCTGTGCCATGTGGCCATTCACAGCTCGGGCTGACCTGATTGGCCGACGGCTCGTGAGTGCCAGTGTCTTTGTTAGTAAGCGTCCAATAGAAGGAGGCGATGTCCACGCTGCTGCGGGCCTCGGCCATCAGGTTGAGCCAGGCCTGGTAGATGGAGGGGTGGGGGGTGCTGGAGTTAAACGTCAGGCCTTCAGGGATGCTCTCCAACAGAACAATCCTGAGGGGGGGGGGGGGGGGGGGAACACTGTTATGTTTTAAATGTATTTAGAAAGTGTCAACTTTATATAGAGTGTAAAGTTGGGCTTAGTGCAGTGGTTCTCAAACTTTTTCCGTCAGGCCCCCCCTTTGGAGAAAAAAAAAAAGTTTTTCTGTGTGGTAAAAAATAAATAAATACATAATACAATTGTGCAATCCCTTTGCTAGAACAATAAATTATAATACTTTGCCACTTTGCAATCTGGGCTAAAAAATGAAAAGAAAGAAAATGCTGATATTTGGCAAAAAAGTTTGTCTTATCACAGCATTAGTGGCTGCAATGAGCCTGTGTGGCACTGCACATTTCTTCAAAACGGGGTTGCAGGCTCAGTGGCGGCGCCAGAGATTTTCTTTTGGGGGTGCTGTCGGGTAGCTTGACGTTTTATAGAGGGTGCTCTCATTTAGGGTTTCCCATTAATGTACCGGGCGCTAGAGTGTAATTTTCTACTGCAACACTCCCCACGTATACACACAGTGTACCTGCGACTGTTACAATGAAGGCTCGATAATCAGCTCACGGCATATAGGTGTAAGCAGCGGTAAAGTGCTATTTTTACAAGTGGGGGAGGAGGGGGGGGGGGGGGGGGGTCCGGGGCCATGCTCGCTCCCCCGGGAAGATTTTTTTTAAATATTGAAGTTAAATGCATCAATCTGGTGCACTTTGAGAGCAACATGAAGAGATCTATGGATACATCTCTCAACACCCATTTGAAACAGAACTGTAAACAGATTTACTTTTTCTTTATGGATATTTTACAAATCACACTTTTAAACTTTATTGTCATATAGTATTTCAAACCTGTTTTTCATTTATTCTCTTATTTCTTTATAACTATAATGATCATATAAACGTGTGCCTCGGAAATAATTGTTTACATTAATCGTGACAAAAACGTTTGAGACCCACTGAGATAACTTACACTAAAGTTAAAGTGGACCTATCATGCTATATTTGAACAATATATTGTAGGGCCACTATATAAAGTATATAAATATAGTTTTTTTTTCAAAATACCAAACAGATCCTGCATTTTAGCCATGCCTCATTTCGCTCTATTTGCTCTTCCAAGCCCTGTCTTTGCAGGGGCTGATTCTGTGACGTAGCTTTAATGCAAATGAGCTGCAGCTGACCACGCCCCCCTGCAGGAGAGGGGAGCGTGCTTTGAGATCAGCTGCTGGGCTGTCAGAAGAGGGGGAGGAAAAGAGATCTCCGTCCTTCGTGTTTTATTCTTATATGATTATATAGAGTCTTTATTCATTTGTTTTAAAGCTCAATAAATAACAAAGAAGACCTTTGACCGGCACTTTTCTAATTTTGTCCGGAAGATTTCAACTTTAACGGACATGTTGACCGGCGTAAAAAAAATAGAACTGAAACTCTGCCGCACGGTCCCCTCGTCCCTTGGAAGAGGCGGAGAGGTGGGTGTTTGTCATCTGCCGGTGGACTAACGGAGAGAATTACAGCGAAGGAGGGATTGCATTGAATAACAGCAGCAGAAGCAAACGCTTGCCTCGGGGAGGGAGAAAAAGAGCCACAGCGGAGAATAAACAGAAGGGCAACCATGGCAACCATGCACGGGAAGCCTTCTTCGCTGCTTTTGTGGCAGACTACAGTGCCACTTACAGGCCTGGCATATGTACTACAGCGTCTCCAGCACTTTCGAGCGTCAATGGCCAGCCGTGGCCCAAACCCACATTTCCCTGATAGATGGAGAGTTGCCCATATAGGCGGAGCTCCTCGTTCTTGACGTCAGAGAATTTTAAAATCTGTATCAGTCTGTATCAGATCCGTTGCAGCCCCGTTTTTATAGATTTGGGTATGGAGGAAAAGAGAGAGGGTTGTGTTTTCTGACACTTGGTGAGTTCCCTGACACACCGGGGACACATATTCATGTATAAAAGACGTACAAAAGTGCATTTTGCATGATAGGTCCCCTTAAACCATCTAAACACTCAGAGAACCCTTTAGTTCACTGAGCCTCTCAGTCTGACAGGAGAGGACTTTCCTCCAACTTGTTGTTGAAAAAGCTCCTTATGTCCGTTAGCGTAGCTCGCTAGCACCAGAAGCCAACAACAACAATCTCCGGTAACGGTGCTCTCTCTCTCGCACACAACATGGCTCATTCCACACACACACAGAGCCGAGCTTGAATGAAACACAGAGACACAGACGTAATTGTACTGTGTCATATTATTTTCGAATCAATCATTTTTCAAATTATGATTTATTTTTTTTAATAACCATTTTTCCTCCTGGTCTCTCGCGCCCCCCCCCCTGTCATGCCCCCACTTTTAGAAACACTGGCTTAGTGTATCGTTTTAATTCTATGATAAGCTGTCACTTAGATGAAATGTTTTATTTGTTTATTAATTTTTACTATGCAATCTTCTACAAATCTTCAGAGCAACATGACTCCTTTTCTCCCATTTGTATCTTATGCTTTTAATTTGAAACAGCCTCTGTGTAACATAGATCTGAAACATGTTTACAGCACATCTTAAGGCCACAGTTTACACACTCCTCTGGGCCCTTATTTTATATTTCTTTATTGCCATCATCTTATATTTTATTGTCTAAATGTTTTAAAAAAAATTGTCTGACTAAATTCATACATTCCCACAATTAATTAAATTCAAGAAATAAATGTGCTTGCTTGTTATAGATCTTTTGATGGAATTCACTGTAAAGCTTAACTTTTGAATCAACATTGATAAGAGGTGCCTTGAATAATATAACGTTTTAAATACTTGCAGCTTCATCATGACTGAGCAAGGTCTTTGCAGCTAGAGAAGGTAAACTATGAGCTGCGGTTTAAAATGGAGTGTGTGTGTGTGTGTGTGTGTGTGCAGTTGTGTGTGTGTGTGCAGTTGTGTGTTACCTGCAGTGGTCTGAGCAGGACGGGGCCTGGGGCAGGCGGAGGCTGCTGCTCGGTGCAGGATGGGTGGGGGGGGCCCTGGGGGTCAGCAGGTTGTAGAGGGCGGTGGCAGCCAGCAGCAGAGCCGCCACAGTGGCCAGAGCTACAATACACCTGGAATACTGCAAGGGGGGGTGACACTTACAAGCTGCGGCTGTTGACCAACATGGAGTAAATCATTGTTTGTATGGGTGTGTGTGTGTGTGTGTGTGTGTGTGTGACTTACCACTTGTGCTTTCCTGTTGGTTTCTTGTCTCCTCCTCTCCACGTCCCCCAGCTGCAGGCATCAGAAAACACATATTAACACGATGAGCATACAACTTCTAAAATGCATAAAAAATACAACATTTGGAGGAATTCAATTTCAACCTTAACACATTTACAATTTGCAACAAGAGATCATTTATCTTATTGGGAACACAATCACTGTAGCACTCATACATGTTTGTGGATGTGATTATTGGTGCTTTTTATGTTATATTTAATTCAAATGTAAACTACTATGGTTCAAAATAAATCTTAATGGAGGAAGAGCAAGGGAGGGGTTGTGTTTGAAAAGTATTTTGTGCTTATGAAGGTTCCTCACGAGGTGAAAGGAGTTTAATGCTTCCTTTGTTATCTCCTTCAGCTTAGGATACACTGGACCATCCTTTAGAAAAGGAAAGGAGCAAATGACTTCCCACAATTCCTTGCGACTGCAACATTTAAAGTGAAGCACCATTCAGCCGTATATGGAGAAAAACGTTGATGACCGACAAACACAGATCATGTAAGTTTAGCATGTAACATCTTATGCCATTACTTGCCCAAGTCCTTATAGGTGTTTAACTTTAACCAAAAGGTGAGCTATGAATGTTATGCTAATTAGTTACTATACAATTATCAAAATAGGATGACATTTCAAAATGTTTACTGAATTGTGTGATGTCACTTAAGCTACTTTTTTCTAAATTCAACATGTTTGAATGATTATATGCACAGTAGAAGATGTATAGGCCTAACCATACAATACTGCATAAAGTATTATTTATTCAAATAGTTTGACCAATTATAATAATTGTGATTCGTGTTGATTAATTTGAGTGAAAAGGAGCACCCTCAGTAACTATTTCCTTTCACTTTCCTTTTTTTATTTCAATTCCAATCTTAGTAATGAAGTAATATACTTTTCACATTTGTCCACGTTTATAAAGCCGGCATGAAACAATAATAATTAAAACTGAGGTCACAGACGTGCACGCAGTTGTGGGCGGGACCCTACCCTGTCGGGGAGGGTCGCCGGTCGTCCCGGCGTCAAGCAGACGCTCGCGAGTCCTCCGAAATGAGCCGTTCGTAATTTCTCAAATGTTCGCGTCCCGGACTCCTTGGTCCTCCGGCAGCGACCCGGAAACGTATGTGGGCGCTAGTCGACGATCGATTATCGCGGAGGCTGTCTGGAGGAGCAGTAACTGGGGCGTGTGGTGCAGTGGGTTGTGCAGACTTTCTGCCCTTGACCGTTTGTTTACACAATAAACGCATCTCCTCTGGATATTAGGCTATGTATGTTTTTAATACAACTGCTTTCATTGTGAGCCAACATTTACAGTGAGAAGAGCTGCTGAGGCCAGTGCAGAAAGCAGAACAGTGTGTGTAATATATATCTCTCAGTAATACAAGTAACAGGCCTACATTACACACTTTATTTGTATGCTTTAGTAGATATCTACAAATAAACACTTTTTTTCATGAAACCAAAGAGTACTTAACATCATAACATATACATGGGCTGTAGCCTGATATATATTATATGCTTTAAGAGCTGTATGTGTGTGTTATGGAGTGTATATGTGTCTGTTGTAATTGCATGTGCCGCCAGCAGAGGGAGCTGCTGGACTAACACTCAACAGCATTGCCAGCAGTGTGTTTGAGTGTGTATGTGTGTGTGTGTGTATGTGTGTATGTATATGTGCGTGTGTGGGTGTGTGAGTGTGTTGTGTGTGTGTGAGTGAGAAAGAGACAGATGATGTGGAAGGCAGAGTAGCTTATCTGACATCTAAATGTTGGAAAGTGGAACCTTCTAGCCTGTGAGCTCCCCATTCGAGCGACTGACTATTCCTTCGCAATGTAGCATCGCATTGGATATGGGCTGAACTTGTCATGGAATGGACATTTTCCGGCTATTTCCCTAGGAGGCCTTTGCAAAAATGTGCAGAAGAGGCATGGAAACTGCACTTTTTCAAAATGGCCGACTTTCTGAGGGCCGGGCCAAATGGAAGGCAATTTGAAAGATATCCGCAATCATAAGAGCAATGTGTATACAACGTGTCGTGCATTTTGGAACAACCATATGCGAGTACTTTGGAGTCATTTGCTACATGCAAATGGTCAAAAATGGTACATTCTCTGTTAGCTTACGACCGCCCCGATTGAGCTAGCAACTGTTTTATTCGCAAGTTAACATGATATTGGTATTTGGGCTGATCTTGTCCTGGACTGGAATTTTTCCGATCTTTTCCCTAGGAGGTTTTTGCGAAAATGTGCTTAAACTCATGAATAACGCTGATTTTTCAAAATGGCCAACTTTCTGTGGGGCGGAGCTAATGGAAGCCATTTTGAAATATGTCCGCAATTCCATGAGGAATGTCTGTGGCAAGATTTGGGTAGTTTGGAGAAACTATATGTGACTATCGCACAATAGGGGGCGCTACTGAGCTGGTTTACAAAAACAGACGATTTTTTTGTACAGTCTGGAAAAGGTCGTGGGCTGTGACGTGTGTTCCAAGTTTTGCGTTCAAAGCTCATTTTAGCGATTTTGTGACATTTAAATCGTCATAAATTGTACATTCTCCGTTAGCTTGCGAGCTCCCCGTTTGAGCAGTCAGTCAGTTTGATTCATTCTCAATTTAGATTCACATTGAATATGGGCTGATCTTGTCCTGGTTTGGAATTTTTCCGATCATTTCCCTAGGAGAAGTGTGCGAAAACGTCCTGCCAGTATATCTATGACAAACTATATTTATATCTATGACAAACTATATTTAACCCATCCGTTCTTGAGGTATACATTTGTTGTGTTTTTGGCGCCCCCTATTGTCCAAAATGAACATGCTTTTTTGTGCCTATTCCCCAAGACAGATTGAACCTATCCACCGAAATATGTGATATTTGGATACATTTCGGATGAATTGTGAGCATTTATGTCTAGGCCACACCTTTTTGCCAATACGTTTTGATTGATGTCGGACACATTTTTCCAAACCTCGTGCTCATTTTCTACGGTAATGTGACCCTCCACTGATGCTGTACACTAAGTTTGGTGTGGAAAATAAATGTTTTGAAATTTAAGTTAATATTTCACTGTTTTTCACATTATGCACATTATGCACATTTTTCACAGGTGCTGCTAGAGAGAAATGTTTCACCCATCGAATCCAGAATGTAAAATTGTTCACCCGTCCTGGCGGCGTTGCCAAATGTCGCTACATGAATAGTGTCGTAACCCCCTCAAAAACAGGTCCAATCTCCAGACTATGAAGAATTCTAATAATAATTCTAAGCATTACAATAGGTCTTCGTGCTCAGGTCCTAATAATAAATGGAATTTATAAAGCGCCTTTTACGGGACCCAAGGTCGCTGTACATGGTGGACAGACAAAACAAAACAGACAATGAGGGGGACCAGGAAAGGACTAGGGTCCGAAGGCCATGGTGAACAGGTGCGTTTTCAGTGAGAATTTCAAGATGTCCAGTGAGGCAGCGTTCCGGATCTCGGCAGGAAGTGCATTCCAGAGGGTGGGGGCCGCAACACTGAATGCCCTGTCACCCACAGTACAAAGGCGAGAGCGGGGGATGGAGAGCAGGCCCGTGTCTCAGGACCGCAGACTCCGAGAGGGGGTGTAGGGATGTAGGAGGTCTGTTAAGTACTGGGGAGCGACGGTATGGAGGGACTTGTACGTGAGGAGGAGTGTTTTATAGTGAATCCAGGACTTGACCGGCAGCCAGTGGAGGTGGATGAGGGTGGGGGTGATATGTTGCCATGGCTTAGTGCGGGTGAGAAGCCTGACGGCAAAGTTATGGACATATTGGAGCCTGGCCAGGGTTTTGCTGGGAACCCCAGACAGGACTCCATTGCAGTAGTCCAGACTGGATGTGATGAAGGCGTGTATGAGTGATTCTGTCACAGAGTCAGAGAGTGAGGGGCGGAGTCTGGCAATGTTTGTGAGATGGTGGAAGGCGGATTTGGTATGCGCCTGGAAAGAGAGGGTGGAGTCCAGGATGACTCCCAGGTTGCGGACTTCAGTGGACGGGGAGATGGAGCAGCCGTCAATGGTGAGAAGCAGGTCACCAACCTTCTGGAGCTGCGCCTTGGGAGCCACAATGATGAGCTCAGTTTTGTTGCTGTTTAATTTTAGCAGGTTTGATGACATCCAGTTTTTGATGTCCTGGAGGCAGTTGACAAGGGAAAGAGGTGGGAGCTGTGTGGACGGTTTGGTGCAGAAATAGAGCTGTGTATCATTGGCATAAGAGTGAAAGCTGAGATCATGTTGGCGGATGATTTGACCAAGTGGGAGCATGTAGATGGTGAATAGGAGGGGTCCACGCACAGAGCCTTGAGGTACACCTTGTTTAACTGGGGCCGGAGGGGAACTGCAGTCACTGATGGTAACGAAGTGAGTCCTGTTAGAGAGGTAGGACTCGAACCAGGCAAGAGCTGTGTGACTGAGGCCAAGTTAGTCTGACAGGCGGCTGAGGAGGATGCTATGGGATATTGTGTCAAAGGCTGCGGAGAGGTCCAGGAGGATGAGAACACTGATGAGACCAGAATCAGATGTGATGAGGAGGTCGTAGCCAGACTTCGGGGTTCGTAGAGCTCATGAAATGACATGTGGTGTTGCAGTTGTGCGGCAACTGCTCTTTCCAAGATCTTGCTCAGGAATGGGAGGTTTGAGATCGGCCGGTGGTTGTTGAGGTCCTCCGGGTCCAAGCCAGGCTTCTTCAGGATTGGAGAGACTGAGGCAGTTTTGAGGCAGGGTGGGACTGTGCCAGAAGACAGAGACAAGTTCACAATGTCAACAATGATGGGGCAGATGGTGGTGGATAGAGCTGCCATGACCAAGGCTGTGGGCATGGGGCCGAGAGAGCAGGTCGATGTCTTGGCCTTAGTGACCAGCTTAGCAATGTGGATGACATCCACTGGGGAGAAGGTGGAGAGGTAACACCTAGGCGGACGAGGAATACCTTGCAGCTGGGGTGCGGTTGGAGTAGGGGAGGAATCAACTTTGGCCTGGAAGAAATCTAGAAACTTCGAGCAGAGATCGAGAGCACCTGGAGGATGGGGGGGGGGGAGAAGCCGGTTTATGGTTGAGAACAGCATTCTCGGTTGGGATTGTTGGATGCCAATGAGGGTGGAGTAGTACGAATACCTAGTCAGGGAGAGGACTTCTTTGTAGGCCTTTACATTGTCCTGGTATGCTTCGCGGTGGACAGTGAGGCCAGTTCTTGTGTTGAGTCTCTCTAGCCGACGACCAGAAGCCTTCAGGGCGCAGAGTTCAGTGGTGAACCAAGGGACCGAATGGGTGAAGGAGACAGTCCGGGTTTTGAGGGGCGCTAGAGAGTCAAGGCTGAGGGCTAGAGCTGAGTTGTAGCGAGCAACCAGGCCATCCACTGTGGTGGTAGGGGGAATGGAGGCTAGGTGGGATGCTATCGTGCTGGTCAGGGCTGGTGCCTATAGAGCAAACTAGGTCCAGCGTGTGACCTTTGGTGTGGGTGGGACCTTGGACGTGCTGTGTGATGTTGAAGCAGTCGAGTAGTGAGAGAAATTCAGAGGCAAAGGTGCATGTACTGGAGTCGACTGGATGTTAAAGTCACCAAGAAGTAATGTGGATGGAGATCTGGAGCAGACATAGGTGAGCAGCTCAGCGAACTCAGACATGAAGATGGCGGAGGCTTTGGGGGGGCGGTATATGAGGACACCCTGTAGCTGTGATGATCCGGCCAAAGAAAAGGCAATACACTCAAAAGAGGTTGTATTTGCAACAGGGAGTTGTTTTATCGGGATTTCTGCTCTGTGGATAACAGCCAGCCCACCACTCCAACCCAGGGAGCGGGGCTTCTGCAGGTAAACATAGCCTGGGGGTGTGGCTAGGTTTAAGGTGAAAAAGTCTTGTTGATTTTGCCAGGTCTCTGAAACAACATGATACAAATACACAGGAAGTATCTAGATGCGCTCTTAGTAGTCTATATTGGGAAAGTTGTAGTTTATCTGGGGTCAGATTATTTTCGGACTTTGGCTGTCTTTCTCTAAGTCCTGATGAGTTCTGCTTTACATCTTTCGGTACCACTTTACAATAAGACTACCCTTATAAAGGGTTTACGAATAGTTTGTAATTAATTAATTAATTAGGTTGTGAACACTTTATAAATCATTAATAAGCTTTTATAAGACATGAGATAAAAAGGGCAACTGTGACCGGTTGCTTGCCAAATAGTGAGCCCACATTTATCTTCGTCTTCTTCATCAGCCAGTATCCTTGGTATCTGTTGTTCACTGAGTTGATTCTCTCCCCTTCCATCTTGATGTTTCTTAGCATCTCTTATGACCATCTATGAATGAGTTACTAACATTTATAACTGCCAAAAGGGAGCCTTATTGTAAATTGTAAAACACATTCCAATTTATTAATGAGTTACTACCATTTATAATTGGTAAAAGGGAGCCTTATTGTAAAGTGTGACACATATCACCATCTATCTAATGAGTCACTAACATTTATAACTACTGAAAGGGAGCATTGTTTTTAAGTTTAATACACATGTCCATTTATCAGGGATGCAAACACACGTATGGTGAAAAAAGAGAGAACTATTCGAAGCAGAACAAAAACTGCGTAATATACCATCTGACAAAGGCCTGTGCTATAATGCTGAACTCAGAGGTTGAACTCAACATTTGCTTAAAAAAAACTAAAATCACAGCCCATTAATTTCGCCTTTCTTTCATTCTATGCAAAGAAAAAACAACCTCTTCATCCAGATATCCTAACATGACTTGTGCATGCATGCATGTGCACGGTTGTGGCATGACCACAAAAACAGACATAATTAAAGTGGAGGGGGGACCTCACATCCTCTAGGGAGGTCCGGGGGCATGTCCCCCCGGGAAGATATTTTTTTAAATGTTGAAGTTAAAAGCAGATTTTTCTTTTTTTTTTATGGATATTTTACAAATCACTCCCCTTTTAAAACTGTATTCTTGTTATTTTCATATAGTATGTTATACCTGTTTTTCATTTAGACTCTTATTTGTTTATAACTATAATGATCATATCAAGGTGTGCTTTTCTTCCACCTGGTTGTAGAAAAGCTCTTTATATTCGTTAGCATAGCTAGCTAACCAGATGCTAATAACAACAGATCGCTACTGGGCTTACAACTAAAGACACAGGGTGTTTCTCAATGTTGAGGACGCTTCCTTGGTAGGACACGTCTTCCGAGTCAGGTCCTTCAGAAGCGAGGCAAGAATCCTGCATAGCCTCGGAAAACAAAGAATGGTTGGAACAGGCTAACAGTTGTGCGTCATATGAGAGGTCCCACCTTACATTTTCCGCCAAAGATTTTGGAAATTGGTCCGTGCGCAAAGCATTGTGGGGATTTTAAGACCGCGGAGGATACACATGTGCAGCCTCGAAATTTCCCGCAACGAAGGATGCCGGCCTCGGTAGAATTCCAAGGATCCTGGACATTGGAACAGTCCTTCGGCAGGACTCGATGACGTAGTGTTACATACTTGAAATAGTGGCTCTGGAGGAGCCTTCTTTGACATTGAGAAACACCCACAGCCACGCAAAAATTACGGCTCCTTATGGGTACTGCAATATTTGAAGAGCTGGAGCGGCGTTCCGGTGCTCTTCGTCAGCACTGACTACACCACGTGATGACACGTTATGCTCGTGTTGTGTTCAAGGAACCTATCCTTGGCCAGGAAAAACAGGGACTCGCTTGTTTAATTCTTTTGCAGTCTAGATTTCTTACATTCTTTTGAAGTGAGAAGTTGTCCGTCAGTCCCACTGACGGATCCCCCCCAAAACGAAAACGCTTCGGTTCGCCACGAATTACACAAGTCACCCAAATCAGCGCTAAAAAAGCAGCGCCGAAAAGGGACTAATTTGCACGCATGATTTATGAATGAGTTATAACATTCATGCTTACCTAATACACATTTTTCACATGAAATGCCAAGTAAGATGCAACAGAACCAAGCAAAACATTTTATTCACACATGAAGAAAATCAGGACTCAAAATAATGACTATTTAGTATGACTTATATGCATATTTAAACATAAAAGCTTTTCTCAGACATAAATGAAAGACTTGGTAAGATATAATGGTACTCAGACTGGAAAGGCTTTGTGTATATTCTTGAACAAGCGTCTAAGCAGTCCATCAGGGTGAGCAGAGCCAAGCCAAGATGACAGTTCAAGAACCTTGAGGTGTTCCTTCAACAAACTCTCTGTACGGTTTCCTCTCAGTCTACGGACATGTGCTTTGACGGTCGACCTCGCTCTTTCATTATGTTGGGAATGACTGCCAGTCTGGGGGTTCACAAACCACCTACTGTGGTTTATGGTGTAGTGGTTGTACCCTATTTTACTCAGCACTCTCCTGTATGCCCTCCACTCATCACTAAAAATGCTACTTCCTGACTTAACATGCCGTCTAATCAGAGGGACAAGGTGGCATCTTGAGTTTCTCCACTAGTTTCAACACGAGTCTCCGCCTTTTGTCTAACTCCCATCATTCCGAAGACCCATTTCTTCCTTCTCCAGGTATGTCCAAAGCGTCCACGTTGCATACTAACAAAAAATTAATCATAACATCATCTTAGTTAACAACAAAATGCACACAAATTACAGTAAAAATGGTTGCACATCATGTTTCAAAATGCCATACTTGTTTATAGGTGCATTATATAACATAATGTAAGGATAATTATACAGTAATGGTCCATATTGATTTTTCTTTATTTTTTTATTCTCTTGTACAAGAAAGCCTAGTCTATAACTGCCGAACATAGGAACTGGGTACAGTACCTTCGCCCAGACACAAATAGTTTGGTAATACAATTAATAAAAAGAACAAGGTTTGGGTTCGTTCTTCAGATATGACTGACATTAACGTGTAAACTCAATAATGAACTCCAGCTTAACCAACCATATTGTAATATCTAAGTAATCATCTTGAAATATTTGTAATATACACACATCTTATTGTGAGGTTGATTTCACATACATAGGAATGTGCTAATGCAGTCCAGATGTCGGGGATATCTCCAGTGTTTAAGCACCATCCCCCAATATGCGGATGAACTCTCTGTAAACTAGTTAAAAGATCTATTCGGTAGAGAGGGTGGGCAGAATTGATGTGGCAACCCACCCGGGCAGTCAGAACCTCTGGCTGCTCTGTGACTTGTGATGTGAATTTCTCTGGCCGATACTTGTAATAAACGATCAGTGTTTGACATCAAAGCTCCAACTCTCCTCGTGTCTCTCTGAGTCCTGACTCTCCATTGCTGCAGAAGTTTCCCTTACAATTATTATTATTATTATTGTTGTTGTTGTTGCTATAATGCAGGGGTATTATTATCCAGTGGAATGCCCTTACCTACTGGCCTAGTTAAATCAAAGTGGTTACTTTTTTTTGGTTGGGCAGTGTAGTTTTACACACCGTCTTATTTGAATTTCTCAGGACTTGAAAACAGTTTTTTGGGGGCAGACCCCCACAAAGAAAAATATATATTTACACACGTAAGGTCATAATTTTAACAGTTTTTTATGCTCATCGAGCCATCCGTGAGCAGAGCATCAAGTTGGCATGCCTATAACAGCTGAATGCGGCGATTACCATCTTGTTCAGCAAAACGCCTCACAAACGTAGTAAGATCCAAAGCTTTAGTAAGTTTTGATTCAATGCTGAGTAAAGCCAAACTTGACAGTCTCTTCTCTGTCATTGTAGACCGCAAATTCATCATTCCTTCCGTCTACTTGGGGGGTCCGAATGCGTCGTCCCTTTCAAATGAAATCACCGCCATTTCCTCGCTAGCGCCAGGGCTGGGGGAGGGGTTACAAGGCTTGCGTCTTGTGCTGCATTCACTTGCACTCGGATATTAGGGATTTTTTCTCATAAATGTCCCATGAGCCACAACTTTTATTTCAAAAACAAAGCTGCCAACTGGGTAGATCCGCCGCTGCTTGACCGGTACTTGCATTTGATCAAAGTCAATGCAGAAAACCCGCACTCACACAGGTGAAGGTAATGAGCACTTTTACAGCCTTTTTGGCGAGGTGGGGGAACTCAGCCTCCACAGACAGCCAAAAGTGTGCAAGTCACGTTTTCTGCCAGACGCTGTCTCTCTCACTATAGGTAACTTCACTAAAAATCGATCCATGTTGCCGCTCGCATAAAGTTATCTGAAGTTAACTAGCTAGATTTCACTGTTTCTCGTTTTTTTTTTTTTTACGCTGCGCCTGCCCTGAAGCTCTCTAGCGCCCCCCAGGGGAGGCGCGCCTCACACTTTGAAAGCCGCTGCACTAGGCCACTCTTCAACACTACTTTGACGTTAGCTTGTCTACATAATCGATCATAGCAAATTTGTATTTACCTTATCAATGCATAAAGTTACCTACCTAATAAAATATCTCTAACTTACAAGGATGACCTTATTTTACCAACCTCAAACAGAAGCCGTTTGTTCTACAGTATTATCCCACTTAATGCTTAACACTTCTCTATTACGTTTTAACTTGGAGGCTACGATTAGCATCGTTAGCACAGATGTAGCTACCACTCGCTTACTATATGCTAACCCAAACCTTAACATTCATTAACATTAGCTGACTAAATATAAGCAACGCATAAATAAAGTACTCAAATTTCACTTACCGCAAAACCGCATTCATGCACCGTCTGTTTTGAACGAGGAGCGAGTCACAATAATCCGGCATGAAGAATAGTCCACAAGGCACCAGCACAACAAACACGGCAGAGTTCAAGTTATGTTCCCCGGATGAGCTGAGCAGGCAGAGCCCCTGTAGCATCACAGAGCTGCTAGCAGAGCAGAAAGCTAACAGCAGCAGTCACTGGAATTACCTGTCACTTAATGTGACCACGACCCTAATGTATGCATAACTTTAAGGCTTAATATAACTTAAACAAATTATAAATGGTAGTAACTCATTAATAAATGGGAATGTGTTCTACACTTTACAAGGCTCCCTTTTGGCAGTTATACATGTTAGTAACTTGTAAATAAATGGTCATAAAGAGATGCCAAGAAACATCAAGATGGAAGGGGGGAATCAACTCAGTGAACAACAGATACCAAGGATGCTGGCTGATGAAGAACACGAAGTAAGCTAGTGCCAATATAAGGCTTAGTCATCTTGCCAAATAGCGAGCCTGTGTTGATGTATGTGTCTATGTTAGAACTGGTTAATAAATGGTTCTTAAAGGTGGGGTAGGTCATTTTGGAGAAACCAGCTCGAGTGCGCTAGAATTTGAAAATACCTCCTCCAATACACACGAACGTGCACATGACCAATGAGGGCACGAGATAAGTTTGTGCACAGGTGGAAGGCTGACAGGCAGGTAAGCCATCCAGTTATTTTAGCCGGGCCGGCTAAAATGATTGGTCGTGCTTTTTGTACGGCTTCCACAGATGACGTTTTTTTATGGATTTTTTGTCAAAGCACTTAAGATATTCATTGCTATCGGGATGTGAAGAGCATTCCATGGAATATAACAACAAGTGTATCGAGAGCCGGTTTCTCAAACTTACCTACCCACCTTTAAAGATTAATAAAGTGTTTACAACCTAATTAATAACCTAATTATAAACCCTTTATGAATCCTTTATAAGGGTAGTCTTATTGTAAAGTGGTACCCATCTTTCCTTAACCCCATGACACTTTTCACTGATGTTAAGTTAAAGTGTTTAGGAAAAGACACTGGACTGGATTTTCTTTGGACTATTTGACCTCAGCCCTGTTCGTCACTCCTCATAATGGATAACCTCATCTCCACCACTGCTAAAGGTTATTAGGGTAATACCACCTACAAATGTGAAATACATTGCATTATTTGGTTATGAACTCTGTATGCTAGGGAGGTTTTCTAAAATGAAAGTAAGTATGAAATGAAGTTGACACTGTGACATGAGATAAGCTATCATCCTTCAACAGACCACATGGTCTCCTCTGCTCTGAGTAACTACTACGGACATGTACAGAAAGGAATTTCCCACAGCACATTGTATTTAAATACAGTACACGTTGTTATGGTTACTTTAATTAATAATTTTTTGTTGGTTCCTTTTCCTGAACGTCAGAATTGAACATCAAAAAGTTCTATCTATCAATGACATTTTTAAGTATTAGCCAAATTGTCACATTACCCCTGTTTGACCCAGTAAAAGATTGGTATTCCTTACTTGACAGAACTGATTGAAAATATTTTTGCTTTTTAAAACTCTTTGATTTAATAAAGTTGTGGTCCTTACCTGGTTGTATGGGATGTCAGTCTTCATTGTCACAGACAGAATAACATCTGCTGGGATGATACGGGTAGAGTCCGCTCCGGTCAGGTGATGCAGCTCTGAGACAAAAAAAACTAAATGTTACATCACGTGTTTATGACTCAGTGGGAAGGATCTGATGAATGACAGGAAACTTTCACATTGTGGCAGCAGGAAGTAAACATCTTTACTTCACTGATGTTTACCAACCAGGGTACAGTTGGGGATCTAAACAAGTTAACATATGAGGAAATATATAAAGTTAATTTGAAAACACGTTTTTTTTTTGGCATAAGTGATAGTCATAAATATGCTTGATCTAACTTCATGTAGCAACATAGTAGGGCTGCACAATTTATCAAACGTAAGATGAAATTGTAATGTATGGACTATTGCAACATCACTCAAGGCACAGCCCTACTACATAGCTATGACACAACAGAGCAATCTCCCAGCCATTGTCCCTGCTCTCTTTACAGATGTGACAAAGGGAAGGTTCCACAGAGAGAATAACCTGCACAGCTCATCTCTGGCACGAAGGGCTGTGGGAGCTGAGCACCAACAATAACATCCCCGACTGAATTAACTCTTTACTGGAATCTCAGGTCTTGTGATTCCTGATTCCTTAAAACAGAGGGGAAGTATGGACGCCTGAATGCTGACCGCAGCAGTGTAGAGCTTCAGTTTCTCTGAAAACGCATTTTCTCACAGCTCATTAAAGCTGCTGGTTAGGAACAAACAGAGTACGGGCCCTGGACGTTTTTGGGATCTTGCAGAACAGTTTGGAATTGTTCAAGTCATACACATGCGGGAAACAAACCATTCAACATATTTTGGCTGAAATGCTTTCCTTAAATCTTGTCTCAAGAAAGCTAAATATTTGCTTTGTTTTGAGGCTCTTGTAAACAGATCCCAGGGGAAACAAGAGGTATACAAATTAAGAAAAGGAAAGTTAAAATCTTCCAGCGTGATATTGGAGGCCAAGCTATGCTGGGTTTTATGGAAAGTGAGTCTGGATTAGGAAACAGTCATTTTGCAATTTGACATATATCATATTTTCCATTGTCGGTTCAATATTTTGATCAGAATGGTTTTTTTTAAGCCTAAGGGAGGAAACATATTGAAGTATAGAGTTTCCAGTACCACTTGACTTTACATTACTACTTTCCACTATATCTGCATTGAGTGTAAATTAGCAGATGATGCCTTTTAGGTGAAATATGTAGCATTCAAAGCAAAACAACTTGAAAAAAACTCTCATGGAGTTTATACTGGTAGCAGAAGGCTTGCCTGTCTGAGCAGAGGAACACATCACATTAGAGAGGAACCAGAGGTGGGAAGTAACTAAGTACATTAATCAAGTACTGTACTTAAGTAAAATGTTGAGGTACTTGATGCAACAATATTACCTAGAAATGTGTCACATATATAAATATAATTATAAACACACAAAAGGGATTTTTTTGTTCTCACACAAATCAATCAATCAATCAATGTTTATTTATATAGCCCAATATCACAAATGTTACATTTGTCTCAGTGGTCTTCACAGTGTGTACAGAATATCAGTATGACAATACGACACCCTCTGTCCTTAGACCCTCACATCGTACAAGGAAAAACTTCCGGAGAAAACCCAGTTTAAAGGGAACATGGGAGAAACCTCAGGGAGAGCAGCAGAGGAGGGATCCCTCTCCCAGGACGGACAGACGTGCAATAGATGCCGTGTGTAAATTACAAATGACTTTTATTTGTTATACTTGAAGAACAGTTTGTTTAGAATACTTTTGTTCTTACATTCAAACAAAGCATCTGAATACTTATTCCTCCTCTGACAGGGACACGAGAGCTTTGGCTTTTGGCTCCACTAAGAGTGAGTCAGGGAAGATTAATATTATCGAATGACCCAGACGAATAAAAAAGCAACACCTTTTGCTGTGAGCTTCAGAGAAGATAACAGAGATACATAGCTAGTAGTAGGCTAACAACATCTACTAATGTGGGTCACTTTAAAGTTACTTGAAAACACACATTTAGATAAGAAGCACTATGCAAACCCATTTGTCGCACCATCATTATTATAATGTAATTAACCGTTATCTGACATTGTTACACACGTCTAGTTTAGTGAGCAGACTAGAGTCGCCGACAGTGGTAAACAACAAAACCAGTAGCTTTCACCTTACCTTACCTAAAACGGTCAACCCACCTGTTAAAATGCGTCCAGGTTCATTCAAATACCGCAGATAACAGCGTTGAGGTCTGTTCTTTCTATAAAATCACATTTAACCTAGTTGTTTCATTGTTAAAACCACGGTAAAGTACAAAGAAGGAGCTCTTTCCCTGCGCTGTGAGAGTACTGACTGGGTTATGTTAGGTCATGTGATCAGAGCCGGACAGCCAATCGGACAACAGTATCCAGCTGCAGCCGCAAGACGGTACACGACCGTAGGCTCCATAGATAGGAGGCTTGTTTGAGACACAAGAGGCTTCTCAATACTCAAATTTCCCCTCCTCGACTCCTCGACTCCTCGGTCCTCCGGTAGTGACCCGGAAATGAATTTCAGCGCGCCATTTTGAAGGACGTCTCATTTCTCTAAATGCACACCGAGGACCGAGGATCGAGCGTCGAGGAGGCTCTCTGGAGGAGCTATAACCGAGGATACACTGATGGTTCCTCCACGGCTCCTCAGCGGATGCATTTCCGGGAACGGTGGAGGCGTGACGCACGGCCGGACTTATCTCAGCCAATGACAGCTCTGCATGCAACCCCTGGATATTATTTTAGAACCTGCTCTCATCGCAACGCGATGTTTACAGTGATAACAGCTGTGAGGTCCTGCAGAAAGCAGAGCAGTGTGTATAATATATATCACTCAGTATAACATGCCTACTCTCTTTATTTGCTTTAGTTTAGTAGATATCTACAAACAAAGAGTCGATATTTTTCTAAAACCATTTAGTGCTTCACATAATAAAATACACAACGGCTGTAGCCTGATTATGCTTTAGGAGCTGTAGGTGTGTGTGTGTGGTACAGTGTGTAGGTGTGTGTTGTACAGTGCGTAGATGCGGCGGACAGACGGGTCTCAGTTGGTTTGATGTCCTTACTTTTAATACTTGCAAATACAACTTTTGGCCCGTAATTTCAATTCCCCATTTCAGCGACTAAAGAGAGGGGGGGGGGGGGGGGGGGATATATCCAGTCTCTGATTGTGTTACGTTATTATGAGAGTGCTCTCATACTTTAAATTGCATATATTTATATAAATATATTTGTGTCTGTGTGTCCGCATCTGTAGCCTGGTATTGTCTCATTATCCCGCACTCTCAATGAATTCAAAGTAAATATGTGGGGGAACAATGTTCAGCTGATCCAGCAGAGATTATAAAATATGACAAAACACTCGACAGATGATGCAGCTGTTGCCACGTAATAATGAACGGACATCGCTTTAATACGAGGAGAGGAGTTCTCATTTCTTTAAACGTCTGCTGCTTCCCCTCCTCTCTCCTCGGTTCCCCTCCTCGGTCCTCCGCTCGCATCTCCTGTGGGCGGGTCTAAGTATCGAGGAGGGGAGTCGAGGAGGGGAGTCGAGGAGGGGAAATTTGAGTATTGAGAAGCCTCTACATTGCGGCTCGCCTCGAAAGTAGACGAGAATAGCCGATCGCAGCCGGGGGAGGTGTCAAAATGCTCGTCTTAAATCGGACAGCTCGGACTCGGAGTCGGCTTGACTGGCTGGGTTTGCAATGGCGGAAATTGCGTTGGCGTTTTTCGTTGCAGATGAAGTGGATGCAATAGAAATCCCACATGTATTGTATGGAGAATGACATGATCTAAAGGGACTGTGATTGAGAGAAAATTAAATATTTGTTTACAATAAACATGAATATGTCATTTGTTTGATTTGCATTAAAAGACAATACCATTTTTGATTTAAATGATAGATTACCTTGTGCATTTGTTGCAGCCCTTGCTTGCTGCATAAGTGCAGCTGCTAAACTGTTATCTGAAAAATAATTTACATCATTTAAAATCATATCCAGATTGTTGGAATGCAATTTAGTTGTTTACTCACCATTTTGTAGTCTTGTGAGACTCTTAAAGAGCCTGTGACACGGTTTTCCCCCATCATCCAAACCCATCAATTTGAGTACATATTGTCCCCTTGAAAACCGTTACTGAACTGATTTTGGATATTTGTACTTTGATAACCATTAATCTGCCTTCAATGTTGACAATTTTCTGGATCTTCTCGCGGATTCTTCAAGTCCCGCCAAATGATGGGTGACGTCATTGCGGGCACAGCGCTCCAGCTGCACCGTCCAGGATCCCAGCATCTGCATGTAAACCTTTATATATATACAGTCAGATGTAAACGCACGACGGCGCACACAGCAGCAAGCTCAGACAGCGATGACAGGTTAATGTTGAACGTGTCTGAGAGCTCATATGAGGCTGAAGGATCGGTTTATGTTGTATCTGTTAGAAGTTTAGGAATGAGGTGCGTCAATATGGGCGATCATATGGTCATGTAGCCAGTGGTGGAATGGGACTACAAATCATCCCGGGACTCTCGACCGGCCCACTTCGGTACCGCTAGTAAATTGTCAACGGGGGGAGCGGGGGATGTAAAATACAAATATAATGTATAATGTCTGTGTCTTTGACATTAGCGCTGCTAGCCACCTGTGCCCTGTACTACGAAGCCAGTTCAACAGACCCTGGATATGTTTGAGTAACAAACAAACTAACAACAAACTAACAAACGAGATCTCGCTAAGCGGTCCTACGACGCTGGTTATGAACTCGGTAAATCAAGCCAGGGTTTCTCTCTCCAGCTGAGAGCGCGTTCACGTCTAAGACACGAGTGGATCTGACTTTAATTACATTTGTCTCGAGTGTTTCGTCAACATAATGTGTTAAATAATACTTCTGCATCCAGTCTGTGACACTGTGAGTGTTGCACGGCCAGATGAGGCTGGAGAAGCTGACTCAGATAAGGACATATATGATATATTATGATATTATATGATCGATGATCTGATTGATGATGTAATATGAATGATAAGTGCGACACGTCGGCGTCTTCTCTGCATGGCAGTTTAAACTGTATTTCCTTTATCCTGTAATATGACTTGAGAGATTTAAACTCCGCACACTGAGTGGATCTCTTTTCTATAGATGCCGGAGGCGGGCAGCGTCAGGTAAAAGAAGTTATTTAGCCTTCTCAAACCTGAGCCTCACGCGCCGCCTATGGGGGATGTGCTAGTTACTTATCCGACCGGCCCACTTCGGTACCGGCCCATCGGGATTCGTCCCGATGGCCAGTCCACCACTGCACCCAGCCCACGTAAACTGTCAACGGGGGGGCCTCGCTGCGGGGAAACGGTGGACCTAGTGTCCCGATCGGAGTGGGAATAATAATAATAATCCGTGCATTTTATCCATTAATTTCCCCAACATTGTGGTAAAAAACCACACGTTTAATCCACGTTGGTGTACTACAACTACAAAAAGCATCGGTTTGTTTTCTCATCAGTAAATGCAGACCGGCTCAAACAAACGATTTTTAATCATCATCCTCACTCATCATTTAATGTATCATATGTTCGCCGAATTGACATGAAAGCACTAATAAATGTAGTTTCATCCACTTGAGTTTATTACCACAAAAATAATCGATTTGTTAATTTTGTTTTTATATCACATCCGACGGGAGGAAATTCAGCAGCTCTCACTCCCGATTTTTAATCCTAATGTAATCATCATCTTCACCACGATCATTTATGTTTATGTCGCCGAATTGACATGAAAGCACTGACAAATATGAATATACTGTAGTCAACTTCATTAAAACGTTATTAACGTGCCTAAACTCAGTAATTCACCATTTCTACACATGACACAACACACTTTGTCCGTGTTTGGCTCTCGAAGCGTTCCCGCATTGACGTCACTTCCGGATTCCCCCAAAACTTCAAAATGAGTGAAGGAATTTCCCCGCGATGTTCGAAATTATTGATATTTAACGAAACGGTATCGCTTTTTCTTTTTTAAACTGACGGTTCGAGATTACTAGTAGCCCAATATTTCATTGCACAACAGTTGTTGGGATGGTGTCACAGGCTCTTTAAGGCCCTGACACACCAAGCAGTCACCAGAGGACTAGCCGACGCTGAAGTCGGCTGTTGCCTGGCCGTGTTCTCCTGCGTTTTGGCCATGTGTGGCACGGGAACACACCGCACCGACTTCAGTGCATGAGTGGCAATAACTCTCCTTACCAGCAGGCGGCGGTAGTGTGTATTCGTCATTCAAAAGAGGCAACAACCGGAAGACAGAGAAGAAGAAGAGTATCTTTTCTCCGTAATATCATACAGAGCTGGCCTCTCCTGGATCAAGGTGATGAGCAGGTCTTCGTTTGCATCATTCCAGATCGCCATGATGAGATGAAAATGAATAGCAGTCTGTGTGTGCCTTCTTAAATCGTTTGTTTACGTCCCTCACTTCCGCTTCGCTTCTCATGCACTGATTTGCTAGCTGAATAGCCAATCAGAGTGATTATTTGGTCCGACTGCCAGACCCGATGCATGGCTGATTCAACATGTTGAATCGGCCATGCATCGGGTCTGGCAGTCCAAATAAGGCGTGTCACGGTCGACGGTAAGGGACACACCAACCTGACTACGCCGCCGCGAATGCCCGACAGCCTCTGACGGCCTCTGACTCCCAAAATCGGGTTGGTGTGTCAGGGCCTTTACAGTGATGTCTCCCTGTCCATCACGCAGTGTAAGCACCACAAATTCCATTTTACCCACTGTAGACAAAGGTGATCACTATTGCTTTATATAGGTTTGTTAATTCAGTCATGATGAGGAACCACACCAGTGACTGGGTTCCATAATTAGAAATGCTCCTCCCTCTTAATGTTTGCAAACTGATAGGTGGACAGGCTACAAATGATCAGTCCCTTCAGATCCGCACACATGAAGCTGAATGAGCAGGAATTGAACAGACCTGCTACTGTGTTAATTCTTGAGCTGCCACTTTAAGCTTTATGATGTGTACAACATGGATGTAATTTGATTTAATCTTGCCATTTTAAATGATGTATTCAATAAATAAGGTTAAACCAAATCATTACATTACAATAGATTTTATTTTAATGATTTGGTTTAACTTATAGAGAAACTTTATTGTTATTGCACATATTACAGGTACTGAGACAACGAAATGCAGTTTAGCTTCTAACCAGGTGCAACAAGCAGTGAAGTGGAAAGTAATGTACACAATCTACAGAATAACATGAATGAACATTGAATGATGAATAAACAGTGGGGTATGAATACACTAGATATCAGCCTGTGAGCAGTATGAACAGTGTGTATGAATACACTAGATATCAGCCTGAGAGCAGTATGAACAGTGTGTATGAATACACTAGATATCAGCCTGTGAGCAGTATGAACAGTGTGTATTAATACACTAGATATCAGCCTGTGAGCAGTATGAACAGTGTGTATGAATACACTAGATATCAGCCTGTGAGCAGTATGAACAGTGTGTATGAATACACTAGATATCAGCCTGTGAGCAGTATAAACAGTGTGTATGAATATGCTAAGATATATAAAGTATGAAAACGGTAAGCAGTATAGTATAAAATATATAGATATTAATTTCATGATGATAAACATTGTGGAACAATGATGAAAAATGGGAATGGATGTGGCGACGTAAAACTGACACAAAACAACAACAAACTTTTGCCAGCCAATTGGAGAGCTTCATCAGCAGCACGTGGTAAAAACCACCAATGAGCGCTCAGCTCGAGATACCAGCGAGCCGTTTCCCATCAAGCATTTCGCTTCCGCAGCTCGTGGAGAGCAACTGCGCCAACTCGCCTCGCCTCGCTCTCAAGGCTGCGGGCGTCTTTGTCCCGCGAGATTTCAAAGTCTCATGTGGGCGAGCCTCCAGAGCAAGTCGGACAAAATGACTAACCATCATGCAACGCACTAGCAAGACGTTGATCGCAACTGCGCAGGTCTTGCTTGTCTCAAACAAGCCTAGGCTCTACCCAGAGCCATATAATAGAAGAGTTACGACAACGGAAGTCCAAAAACGGTTATCGTCACGTGGTTCATGGAGACGAGGATCGTTCCCCGGAAGTTCATGGCGGGCAATGTGAATGCAATGATAACAGGAGATAGAACTACGATTTTTGGTAATTATTAGTGAATAAAGGTTTTGATTTGCAATATTTATACAACAAATCGATATGTGTATGTACTTACATCAATATGTTTTAAAAAATAAAATAGAATTTGCTAATATTAAGTGATAATATTAGGATTAGTGTGAACAACTAGTTTACATGTTACTAACAGTGCCTTGGTTAAAGAGCCTGTTGTTGTTTATTTATAGCTTTGAATTCTTTCAAACCAATATTATCTTCTTAAACTTGTATGGTAGTCAGGAGCATCACTTTCTAATGTGTATTGATATATTTAGAGGGAGGGGATCTAAAGTAATGCTTTAAAATTCAGATTAGATTAATTTCTACCATTTTCTTAAATGCATGGTAGTTTCAGTAATCCCCTGGTAATTGAGGACACAAGTTATCTAAATGACTAATGTCATCTTTATGGCTTTCAGAAAGGACAGGAGACCGACAGGTGACTATCAAAGGACTAGCAGCAGCTGCAGCATGATGATGATGATGATGATGATGATGATGATGATGTTAAATGTGTTGTTTTAGGAACATCCATTGCAAATACATGGAATTCAATAAACATTGAATAGCATATCATGCAGTTTGTCTGTGCCCTTTCCTCCGTATTGTCCTGGTTTGCTGTGCTGCCTCCTAGTCGCCACCATGGTTTGCTGTGCTGCCTGGGGATGCTCCAATCGCTCAGAGAAAGGAGTACGAATGTATGGCTTCCCCACTGACACAGAGCGGAGGAAGCAGGAGCAATTTCACGACCAACAGCAACAAAATATGTGATTTATATACAAACACTGCATTTGCACTTTTTCACAAAACGAAAACCACACCATTGGGAAAGCTTAATGTTTTGTTTAATACAAAAAAAAACAGGGAAAGGCTTGAAAAACACTGAGAGTTGAGACTCAGGGTGCAGGGTGAGGGTCTCAGTGCAGGTATTCAGGCTCCATTGAATCCCCCTCTGGTTCTTGTGCTGAAAGAGGGAGTAACAGACAGGAGAAAGGGTTATACACACCTATATAGCACACCTATTGCCTTGGGGAGATAAGGTGTGGTCTCTGTTCCCAACTGAAGTTATGGAACTTTATTATTTGTGAGTTTAACAAAGTATGACAAATGGCATCAGTAACAGATGTGATATGAATTTCTATAAAGTTGTCTCACATTCTTGGTCATATTTTATATACAGTATGTAATGAGTATAACATGTCCAGTAAGTATAAAGTGTTTCCTAATGCAACACACTCTCACTCCCTAAGCGTCCAATAGCGACGTTTGGTCAGTGTCCGTGGCGTCCAATTGTGACGCTCCTAGGCTCCTTCAGCGTCATAAAGGGATGCAAATAGCTTTCAACTGATTGCAATGTATTCCCATCTGCGGCGGGATTTGACGCTCATGGAAGCACGGCATTCGTTTATGCCGGCTGCCCTTAAAGGCAATGTGAGCGTCCATTCCCATTGGATAACGGAGAATTGTACACCCGGAAGTAAGTATTCCTCTTACTGTCGATTGATTTTACAGTGATATCTGCACTACTCATCGACTAAAAAACACCAGATTATCCTTGTTAATTACACAACATTGATTGGTTTAAATTGTGTGCAATGCTTTTGTATTTTTCCCCTTCGATTCGGAGAAACAAATATTTTTTCTGAGTAAAGGATGGCAGAAGACACTACACTACCCAGAATCCCCAGCGTCTATGTCACATGATCTTCAAATTTCTCCCTGCAGAAAAAGAAAACATGGCCGAAATTCGTTTTATTCTCGGTAGAAAATGCCTATTTTAAAGTTAGTTTGGCCATTAAAATGCGTTTTGATGTCATTTGATGCGAGAAATATGAGTTGTTATTTCAGATTATGTGTGCAGTGGATGTACATGATCTTTAGTTTGCTAGTTATTACGAAGATTACTTCAGGAAATCGCGACGTTTTCATTGTTACCAAGGTGGTTGCTAGGGACGCTGCTATCGATATTATTTCTGTTATGTTGTGTAACTGTTTAACGGTGTTATCTTTATTGCTACCCCCTTCCCCGTCAATGTATAGTGTTGGTCCACAGCCTAAACATATTAGTTTAACAAAATCCGCATCTAAAGATAGCCTACGTTATTTTCCCCATGTGCAATTCCAGTCTCACATCTCACAGCACATCGTCATTAACAAATACCGGAAACAGACCGAAAACATTTAAAAAATAAATAAATAATACTTTATTCCGAGTGTGCTTGCTTTTCTCTTTGAAAGTCATCACATAACGGCATTGTAATACACGGTTCGGCTGCATTACATATTACATATCTGCCGTAGTTCTGTATTTATAGAGCCCTGATGAGAAGACAAACATGAGGAACTGAAAACGTGACGTGGATCATAAATATATCGGCCATTAAACAACATCTTGCATTTCTTTTCACACAATACGTCTCCTTGCAGTATCAACACTAATTCGGCTCACTTTTATATTTGATCCAATTGGTAGATAGGCTGTATTCACACCATAAAGGTGCACAGCTGATATAAAGGGACACCTGGTGGTTAAAGCATGTTATTGAATTTAATTATTTGTATTATTAGATATTAATACGATCCCTATAAAGTATATTCATTACTCGTTATTCTCTACTAATAGTTAATTAAAGACTGTATGTAATGACTATTTTGCACATCCCTTTCAAGATTTCCTGATTTTCTAAGGTTTATTGACATATCATATAGGCCTACACAACTGTGGTGTAGTTCTGCACTGAATGAAAAACTTGGGTTGCAGGTTCCTCAATAGTGCATTACAAGACATGACATCTATCAATATGTGTGCATACCTCCAGCAATGTTAACTATGTTGAAGCACTTATTTTAACTGATATTATACATAATGTATTATACTCTTATAGATGTATGTAGATATTTCATCTCCGGCCTTGTCAGGTATTGAACAATCAATAAATAAAGAACACAGAATTGTTGAATATAAAACACAGAATTTGTGTGATTATACTAAATGATTTTCACAACTGCATATTTAACTGTTACACATGCTGATGTAATGCAAATGTTCCAACTTGGGATCAATAAAGTATATCTTATCTTAAGCTGATCGATGGCTACTGCCATATTTGCAAAATGTGCCTCTGAACCTTGACAAGTGCATGTTTCAGGCTTATCAATTAATGTAATGTAATGTTATCACAGGGGTCACACACATAAGACCAGCTGTTAAATAAAGCTCTTCTGACCTTAGCTGGCATGTGTGTATATATATTAATACTGCCCATAATGGGCACAAGCAATTTTCACCCATTTATTAATTATATGTTTTAAATGTTCGAACATTTACAGTGCCATGTCTTCTACTTACATTAGTCTCAAAGATTGAAGGAAGAAGGGAAGGGATCACTGCCCTCCACCTGCCAGCACCCAGCCAGAGGAGCGCAAACAACAAAAACAAGCAAGGTGTCCCGTCATGTACCTGGAAGTTTGGGTTGGCAAAATGGAGTAAGAGAGGGACTTGAAAAACCTTGGTGGCTCTCTACTCATGTTGTTACAGTTGTCTTGGTTACAGCTCTCAAGTTTTTTTTTGTGCCATTTCCACATCTTTAGAAAATATGAAAAAATTGAAGTGAAATCAACCTCTTCTCTGGAGAACAAACTTTGATTTCTCTGTCTTGTGAGTTTGCAGTCTTGCAGTTTTGCTCCTCCACCTGTAACATCACTGCCCCTCCACCTGCCATACAGTAGGTTACTAACAAGATTACTTATATAATGCAGTGATAGAATACATGTTTAGTATGCTTACTTATATAAAACAGTAGTATTAAACTTACCTTGTGTTTTCACTCTCACTTAAGTCCCTCTCCCTTTGCCATCAATCCAAAATCAGCTGAGCTGCAACATTATACAGACGGGTAATAATCAACAGAATCACAAGGACACAATATGGCTCTGCTAAAAACACTCACTCTTACACGCACCAAAGTTATATTTATCTAATATTTAACTCCCTCCACCCCCGCATACAATCCTGTTTAGAAGCCCCTCTTCTCTAATTCAACATGTTGGACGAAATGACATTAAGAGAACGGAATTTACAATTGAAAGGTTGTTCAACGTGTGTTGCTAACTTGCTTCGGTATCCTAGCTTAATCTGTTATCTGTAAACATTCCCTAAATCTACTAATGTAGGGATAATCCACTGACATCCTTTAATACACATGTTAATTTGAATCAGATGTACTGATAATATCCGCAATATAAATCTTTAAACTTCTTCTTACCTTTAAAAGTCCGTCACGAACGGTCTATTATGCTGCAACTCTACTGCTCTGCTAGCCTTGGCGCTAACTTCCGGGGAACGATTGAGAGGCTCCACGATCGGCCATTGCTGTAAAAAAGTGGTCCATTGGAGTGAACGGAGGTGTCATAACTCTTCTATTATATGGCTCTGGCTCTACCCATAGACTGTATATATAGGCTCTACCCCACAGTTTGCCGCTTGGACCGTACACGACACGCCCCTACACGAAACCCCCACTACACGACACGCCCACCTGACACGACACTACGGTGACCGAGAGACATTGATACCGTACATGGCAAATTAAAAACGAATTGCAAATTATTGTAGCATTTTAAGCAACTATTTGGCAAATAAATTAATAACCTAGTCTATCCGTTTGAGACACAACAGTATATGACTTTAAGCACAAATCATTTAGTCTAATTAATAAAAAAATAAAAAGGGGGCCTAGTAAACTCTATTTTTATTTTTTATTACATATAAAATAGGTAATAATGAGATAATCTATTCATTATGTTTGTCTAACTGCTACACATGTATTTATACATACATGTAGATATTTATGAACATCTAAATATAGTTGTTAAAGGTTAAGTTTTTAAGATATAAATAATCACATCATCATGGGGTCATTAAGGTTTCTAACAGGTTCATGTAAGGTAGGCCTACTATAACACGAAAACATGATTAAAACTATTTTTTTAATCTCACATTAGCCTATGTAGTTTGGTATATTGTGGTCCTGGATCATAAGTCCTGGATGGATATCCTCTTGGATTCATCTTCCTATTATACACAAATGCATTTCCAAACATTTGGACTACCTATGTTGTAAATGTATTATCTTTTCGATTTACACACGGCATCTATTGCACGTCTGTCCGTCCTGGGAGAGGGATCCCTCCTCTGCTGCTCTCCCTGAGGTTTCTCCCATTTTTCCCTTTAAACTGTGGGTTTTCTCTGGAAGTTTTTCCTTGTACGATGTGAGGGTCTAAGGACAGAGGGTCTAAGGACAGAGGGTGTCGTATTGTCATACTGATATTCTGTACACACTGTGAAGACCACTGAGACAAATGTAACATTTGTGATATTGGGCTATATAAATAAACATTGATTGATTGATTGATATATTATTGATATGGGCTGGCCACCCCTTCACAATGATCATCAGTGACTTTTTTTTAGACCAAATTAGGAGGGCCAGTCAGGCCACTAATGAGCTCAATCATTCACATGTATTATTATTACTTTATAAATTAAGAGTGGGTCTATTACAACACCTTTGAAGGAATCGTCATGCATTCTGAATGTTTCTGTACTTTAAAAACAGCCATCATGGCTCAAGATCCTGTTCTTGTTTAAGATTATTCATACTAATTTCTGAATTACTATTCACTCTTCAAAACTGAAACAACTAAAAGATTTGTTTTAAAGCATTGCAGGCCTAAAGCTCCACGTCAGTAACCTATATTTTAATTTCTTCCATCAAACTTTAAAATGGCAAACAGCATGTTTTTAAAGATGTAATCTTTTAAGAAACAAAATATCAACTTTGAACAGAAGGGTTTAAAAACACGTTTTTAATCCAAATAAACTTGAAACATAAACCTATTTGTCATTTCAAAATTCACTTTTATTGTCTGTGTGAAAGGCACAGTATGAGCAAATACATATCAACATTCAAACATTACAAAGTTGTACAATGTATACCATGTGCTATGTCTAGGATTAAGTATGATGATACTTTTCAGCCCGCGACCCCCAAAATAATAGTGCCAGAGACTGGCGACCCCGACGGGATAGTGATGCCCAGTGTGCTCCAGTGGCGAGCCGTGACTTTTATACCTAGGCCCTCTGACCCCCCCTGAGCCATGATGAACAAACTTATGCTAATCATAAATCTATCGATCATAAATCTATCGATTAGATTTATGATTAGAAAATAATAAAAGTAGGGCAGACATGTGGATATTATCCGGCTGAACAAAACGTGCATTTATCTAACAGGTTCGTTTTCCACAGACCTTATTTCAAGCTATTTTCCAAAATCCTATGGAGAAATCCCATTGCTTTCTGTCGAGGGAATCAAGCCCCCAGGAAGGGAAGACTTCAAGATGGTGGAGTGAGAAGCAGCAACGTTGCAGGCTCGTAAAAAAAGTTTAGATTTAAGTCCTTGACTGCAAAACTGACAGGCAATAGCTTATTCATGATACACTTTAAGTTATTATAGAAGCTTAAATAGTCACATATGACTTTAACTCTTCAGTTACCAACACTTTTGACATAAAGTGCCTGCTAGCATGACCGACCACGATTACAACTTAAAAGTTCTCCGTGAGGCGTGTGACGACTCGGATATTGAGGACATGGAAGCGGACAACTCTAAGGGACACAAAATAAATTGGGACCACACACCAACTAAAGGACCGAATCCAAAGAAATCAAAGGTTCATGGCGAAACACAAATGGCAGAGGATAGCAGCAGCACTATTCTTTCACACACACATACGGGTATTGGGCCGAGGGCGACACCGTACTTCCGGTATCCGCCATTTTACGCGAGGTGCAAGCAGGCCGAGGGTTTAGCCGTACACCGTCTAGGTGTTGCTAAGCTTCCTGTACTGAATATCATAGTCTATTGCCTTAATCAATATCTAGTCAACTCTAAACGTTTTCGTATTTCCCATAATAAGAAGTTGCCAGTATTCAACTGTGTACATCCCTGGAGGTTTAGGGGACAGGAAACACTCACATTTAAAACATATAATTAATAAATGGGTGAAAATTGCTTGTGCCCATTATGGGCAGTATTAATATATATACCCACATGCCAGCTAAGGTCAGAAGAGCTTTATTTAACAGCTGGTCTTATGTGTGTGACCCCTGTGATAACATTACATTACATTAATTGATAAGCCTGAAACATGCACTTGTCAAGGTTCAGAGGCACATTTTGCAAATATGGCAGTAGCCATCGATCAGCTTAAGATAAGATATACTTTATTGATCCCAAGTTGGAACATTTGCGTTACATCAGCATGTGTAACAGTTAAATATGCAGTTGTGTTTATTTGAAAATCATTTAGTATAATCACACAAATTCTGTGTTTTATATTCAACAATTCTGTGTTCTTTATTTATTGATTGTTCAATACCTGACAAGGCCGGAGATGAAATATCTACATACATCTTATAAGAGTATAATACATTATGTATAATATCAGTTAAAATAAGTGCTTCAACATAGTTAACATTGCTGGAGGTATGCACAAATATTGATAGATGTCATGTCTTGTAATGCACTATTGAGGAACCTGCAACCCAAGTTTTTCATTCAGTGCAGAACTACACCACAGTTGTGTAGGCCTATATGATCTGTCAATAAACCTTAGAAAACCATGAAATCTTGAAAGGGATGTGCAAAATAGTCATTACATACAGTCTTTAATTAACTATTAGTAGAGAATAACGAGTAATGAATATACTTTATAGGGATCATATTAATATCTAATAATAAAAATAATTAAATTCAATAACATGCTTTAACCACCAGGTGTCCCTTTATATCAGCTGTGCACCTTTATGGTGTAAATACAGCCTATCTACCAATTGGATCAAATATAAAAGTGAGCCGAATTAGTGTTGATACTGCAAGGAGACGTATTGTGTGAAAAGAAATGCAAGATGTTGTTTAATGACCGATATATTTATGATCCACGTCACGTTTTCAGTTCCTCATGTTTGTCTTCTCATCAGGGCTCTATAAATACAGAACTACGGCAGATATGTAATATGTAATGCAGCCGAACCGTGTATTACAATTCCGTTATGTGATGACTTTCAAAGAGAAAAGCAAGCACACTCGGAATAAAGTATTATTATTTTTTTTAAAAAATGTTTTCGGTCTGTTTCCGGTATTTGTTAATGACGATGTGCTCTGAGATGTGAGACTGGAATTGCACATGGGGAAAATAACGTAGGCTATCTTTAGATGCGGATTTTGTTAAACTAATATGTTTAGGCTGTGGACCAACACTATACATTGACGGGGAAGGGGGTAGCAATAAAGATAACACCGTTAAACAGTTACACAACATAACAGAAATAATATCGATAGCAGCGTCCCTAGCAACCACCTTGGTAACAATGAAAACGTCGCGATTTCCTGAAGTAATCTTCGTAATAACTAGCAAACTAAAGATCATGTACATCCACTGCACACATAATCTGAAATAACAACTCATATTTCTCGCATCAAATGACATCAAAACGCATTTTAATGGCCAAACTAACTTTAAAATAGGCATTTTCTACCGAGAATAAAACGAATTTCGGCCATGTTTTCTTTTTCTGCAGGGAGAAATTTGAAGATCATGTGACATAGACGCTGGGGATTCTGGGTAGTGTAGTGTCTTCTGCCATCCTTTACTCAGAAAAAATATTTGTTTCTCCGAATCGAAGGGGAAAAATACAAAAGCATTGCACACAATTTAAACCAATCAATGTTGTGTAATTAACAAGGATAATCTGGTGTTTTTTAGTCGATGAGTAGTGCAGATATCACTGTAAAATCAATCGACAGTAAGAGGAGTACTTACTTCCGGGTGTACAATTCTCCGTTATCCAATGGGAATGGACGCTCACATTGCCTTTAAGGGCAGCCGGCATAAACGAATGCCGTGCTTCCATGAGCGTCAAATCCCGACGCAGATGGGAATACATTGCAATCAGTTGAAAGCTATTTGCGTCCCTTTATGACGCTGAAGGAGCCTAGGAGCGTCACAATTGGACGCCACGGACACTGACCAAACGTCGCTATTGGACGCTTAGGGAGTGAGAGTGTGTTGCCCTAACCGACAGGAGAAGCGAAAATGCTGCCCCACAATGCCTTGCAGCCGCAGCATTTGCCGTCACTCAACAGTCGGCCGTTCACGGTAAAACAACCGATTATGACCGAGAAATTATATCATGAAAGTTACGGTGCTTATTAAGCATTTTAAAACGTAGGTGGTAAGTTGCCAAAGTGCTTTGTTTTGAACATTCATCAGTATTATAATCAAAAAGAGAAATATGAACGTTAGTTTTTACTGAAATTATCAAATAAAGTCAACATTTCACAGTCTTTACTGAGCTGTGGGGGGTTTGTTCAACTTTTAAAAGATGTTTGAATGGTGATATACACAGTGATAGATGTTAAGGACTAACGTTTATAATAAATACATTTGTATTGATATTAAGATCTTTAGTTCATACAATCATACGCATTGGGATCATTTGTATTAATGTGGAGCGGAGGGAGAGGGTGACGAGCAGAAGTTTCACTTTCCTTTTTTATTTCAATTCCAACTTTGGTCCTGAAGAATATGTTTCTCTTTGTCCACGTTCATAAAGCAAAGCAGCAGCATCAGAGCACGGTGCAGAGTCTCTAGATGAGTTCACAGTAGTCCCTCGTTCTTATTGAACATCCATGTTGTAGTCCGCTGGATAGAAAACTGTGGTTTCCATAGTTTCCCCACAGCAGCAGACGCACATTCATGACGTCCGCTGGCGCATCATAAACACGTCGGATAGCGAAAGTGCAGTCGATTCTCTAAAGTACTGCAGTCTCTTCTCCTAAATCCTTTTGGATTCTCCTATCCACTATCCCTTGACCCCGTGACGTTTCACTCAGAGGTCAAGGAATAGACGATAGGGTTAGAATTTAGGAGCTGATCTTTGGACTATTCGACTGCAGCCTAGGATACAGAGGCCTTCATAAACTCAGGGGAGGGGTTTCCTCTCATATCATGTGATTGCTAACACTGTGAGGCGTCATCAACATTAGCAGATTATTTTGATGAAAAGGTATGTTTTTTTTCCTAATCAGTTGAAACGTTTTTTAACCTTTCATGAAAAAAGAAAACAGGTCTCATTTAATTAAGAGACATAGCTGCACTGCAGTAATCTGAAATTAATGTAGATCTATCACAACTTAATTACATTTAACTTATTGTATAATTAAATAACTTTATAACTTTCATATAAAGCCTTATATTACAGCTTTTGCACAACTGTATTTTGGCAGTTCTTCCCTTCATTTTCCTTCTCATACATACCGTACACTTACATACACTCAATACTGCGGGCAATCCCCACAGGAGCAATTTGGGGTCAGCTCATGTCTTGCCCAAGGACACAAAGCATGCTGATTGCAGTTGGTGTCAAGGTTGGGTTGAACTGGTGCTGCCCTGATCTGAAGATGAGCACCAACCCACTGAACCACAGTCTTCCACTGTGTTTTGTACAAGAAGAGCTTGTCATGTTTTACATGAGTCCGACCATCTGCCATGCTGGATGTTGGAGAACCTGAGGCTTCGTGTGACTGGCCATAGTGACTTCTTTACTTCTGATTCCATGTTGCTGTGCTGACAGCTTGTTTGTCCAGCATTCATCTGAATAATACGTGTGTGTTTTGATGTATATGTAAAACAATTGTAGATGTACAACTCAAAATATCTGTTTGAGAAGTTCTTTGTATGTTTGACGTTTCTCTGGGTCATGTTATTCCCTGGAAGCTGTACAGATAAAGGCTGTGAGTCAGAGGAGTCAACAGGCTTAGTTTATTGTTATTCAGTTATACATATTAACACCTAAAATGATCTAGTTTGAAATGTGTTCGACCTTTTATTGCATATTTTAGTTAAAGAATCTCATAACATAACATATGCGTAACATATGAAGAAAGAACATACACACGAGATCTGATGACAGAGATGTAAATTATGTAGTCCACAACTCTAAAAGTGTATTTATTACAGGCTCGTTTATTCTAATGAAAAGTATTCTGTCATCATGAGTTACTGAAACTACTGAAGCCACAGGTGTGATTATGAAAGCCCAATAGAGGGCGCCACACACACACACACACACACACACACACACACACACACACACACACACACACACACACACACACACACACACACACACACACACACACACACACACACACACACACACACACACACACACACACACACACACACACACACACACACACACACACACACACACACACACACACACACACACACACACACACACACACACACACACACACCTTTGTTCTCCTTATTAAAGCAATAAAAACCTATGAACTACAACACACTACGCTTGTAACTTATTTCCACTTTAAGGTGCATGTCATGTATATGTGTGCATGGATGTAACCATGGGCACCATATCCCAGAATATACTAGACAGTTTTATTTTTTTACAACAGCTATATGGCGAGGTTATAAAAAGCTGACGTGCCTCACTTCCGCAGAAGAGCTCCCTCGTGTCCTCTCCTTGATAGTGATGCTTGTTTTTCCCCGGTGACACAAGCATCACTGAATGATGAAAACCATAACAAATGAATTTCTCAATTATTGTAATTAGTTATTTGTCCTTTCGTCCTCTTTAAATGTTGTTCCTTTTGCATTTTTGTCAATTTGTTTGTCACACACTTGATCTATAAAAAGTGAAAATCCAATAGAAACCTTTGGAATATATAATTTCTCCTTCTTTTTAAGGTGAGGAAGAATGTGAACAGATTCAGCAATTTGCACTATTACTAATTCATCTGTTACAGTACATCATGTACATTACCATACTACCTTTTTTTTATCAACTTCCTGAATCACCAGGAGTGGGTTGATAGCAGATAAACGAATAAAGGTTTTTCCTCTTGCAAGACTTTTCCCCAGTGTGTGTGTGTGTGTGTGTGTGTGTGTGTGTGTGTGTGTGTGTCTGATACTGTGTCAGGGCTGAGCCCAGTGAGTCACCCAGCAGCTACCTGAACACTGCCTCCACTTTTCATGCTCACAACACTTCCTGTTTCTGACTCTGAGTAGTTCTGCTAAAGGGGCTTTTTACCTAAATGACTTTCCCCTTTGAATTCTGGGTAAATGATTCTCCAATGACATTCTCAAAGTTATCTTTAAGCTTAAAACATTTTCCATTTCTCCAAACATGTCCTCTTCACTGCTCTGCAATATGTTTCAGGCCGATTACCTTTGATATTCTGATATTAAACGGATGCATAAACATCATATATTTAATTGTGTCAGAATCCAAAAGGGGCCGGAAAACTTCACTTAATGGATTATTGAAACAAATAAAAACAAATGATTTCATACAAGACCTGTTCACATCAGTGGTAAATCATGCAACCCAGCCCACCTGTTATTGTTTTTGTCTTTGATTCAATGAAGAGGATCCCACAGGTTTGCTTTTTATGGCAGAGTGGGCCCTCAAGCACCCTGAGCTCAGCAGCCAGCCTGAGATCTGCTGCTCAGATCTGCTGCTCAGCCTGAGCTCAGCAGCCAGCCTGAGATCTGCTGCTCAGATCTGCTGCTCATGGTTGATATCAGCTCATCTAGATTTAGAGCTGAATCTTAAAACAAGATTATTGCATTATCTCTCGAAAGATTATAATTATAATAATAATATTTTCAGAAATGTTCAAGAATAACTGTTAGAGCTTTTCATTTGGGAGGATTTACTGCTTTTCTTTCATCTGCGTTCTTAAAGATGTCACTGTGGATTTCAGAAAATGCAACAGGCATTGTTTACCACTTTAATAGGCCAACCTTTATCTTAGTTGTTGCCTGCTAAACAAATACAAAAAAGTACCCTTTCATTTTCTTGTGTTCATTTTGGAAGCGTCTTTTTCTGGCTTTGTCAAAACCAAGGTTGGGCAGTAATGGGTTACTCGTTAATGGGATTGTGCAATCACTTAAAAAAACATTAATAAACCAGAGGCTTACCGTTCAGATTACATTTGAAAAAATGTGCCATTTTATTAAAGTTACATTATCATGTTAACTGAAAAACATTTAGATAATTCCACCAGCAACACAAAAGTAAACAAAATACATAATACATTAGGCCCGTACAAGTCATGGCGTCATACCTTTATGAGAACATTAGATTCTACTCTATAAGTACATATTTGTTTAATTCCTTTTGTATTACATTGAAATGGAAATAAACATTTAGCTCCACATTTGTCACAGGAGCAAAGTCCTCAGTGTCATTTGACTACAGCATCCTCCATGTAGCCGTGCAGTGCTGTGGGTAGAAGTAGGGCTATACCCAACTTTAAATGCTTCATGTGAAAATGCATTTTATTTGAATTGAAAATGTTTATAGAGAAGAGACACACAAATAATAATAAAATAAATATTTTGTGGCTATGTTATATTTATAAGGTTCAATATTATGAAGTAATACAAACTCTGGTTGTAACCTTGAGTATCATATTTAGGACACACCTCACAGGTTGCCTGCAGACTGACCCCTCCAAAGTCTCCCTCCTTTTTCTAACTCTGTCTCACACATGCACGCGCACACACGCACGCACGCACACACACACACACACACACACACACACACACACACACACACACACACACACACACACACACACACACACACACACACACACACACACACACACACACACACACACACACACACACACACACACACACACACACACACACACACACACACACACACACACACACACACACACACACACACACACACACACACACACACACTTCCAGGACAGTCAGTTGTCGGTGCAGTTAGAGGATGTAAAGAAGGAGGCTTCAGTTACGGCTCAGGCTGCAGATCCATCACCACCCGACTAACTGACAGCTACTGATCACCACACTGCACATGCTAAACTAAACGTACAGCTCTTTCTAACAATCAACCCCTTAAACATAGTTCTAACTTTCAAACATCTCTCAGAAAGATATCCTTCCAATCCAAACTGCTCAAGATCTAAACATGCTAATTGTCCCTTACAAACGGACATATGAAGAACACACACACACACACACACACACACACACACACACACACACACACACACACACACACACACACACACACACACACACACACACACACACACACACACACACACACACACACACACACACACACACACACACACACACACACACACACACACACACACACACACACACACACACACACACACTTCAAGTCAGAGTTGCTCATGTGATGAAGTGACCCAAAGAAAGCAAAGCTCTGCTTGGTTCTTATGAATATGTTGGTACGTCACCAAATGAACAGATATTGACAGCTCAACATTAAAATGAAAGCTACCAAAACAGAAATCCTTCCTAAATGTCTCTTCTCCTTATTCATATTTGTAAGTGTAAGTCCACACTCACAGGACACGTCAGTTAGAGGAAAAACGAAATGAAATTGATTTTGACAGCAACCCATGTTTTGTGTTCACCCTTCACCCAGGACTGTGAGAGCTGGACTCGTTGACCAGGTGCGGGGGAGGGTGGGGGAGGAATGGAGGTGACAATGGTGAGGGGGCGGAGGGGAAACGAGTACAGGCCGTTCAGCCTCAGATGAAGGCTCAGATACACTGATACTGATCTGGGGGTTAAAGCGGTTGCAAAGGTGGAAGCTGGTGGAGAAATGGGGAGGAGGCAGTAAAGACAAAGCAGTAGGGAGTTAGACATGTGGGGGTGTCATTCTGTGGGAGGGACTATCGGAGAATATAGGACATGAACAAAAAGAGTATTAAGGTAAAAAATGCTGATCCTGTGTTTTTTGTGGATATGAACCACTCATTTTGAATTAGTCCCACGCTGACCGCAGACATACAGCTGACATGTATCTCAACCCATTCCAACCAAACACTTTGTCCCTGTCTGCTCATCAGATGGATCTGAATGACACAGAATATCCAGTCAGAGATGGATGATCACTAAGACCTTCAGTTTGTTCTGCTTTTAGCCACACACATCTCTGTTCTTTCAATCTTTGAATATCTGCTACTACCGTGATTTTTAAGATCAATTACTTGAGGTGTTCCTAAAACCAAAAAGGTCTCCATACGTCCTTTTGAACAAGCATTTTTGTTCCGACCCATGTTTACTTTTATTGTTAAGGGCAACCTTCGGTGGCCAGAGATGTAGGAAAGGAGCAGCAAAGTTCCCTTTTAGACAGACGGCTGTTTGTTCCAAACCAAAATTCAATATTGTGTTATTTAAACGTACACATAGTAAGTCTTCACGGACAGTACTTAACCCTAACCCCAATTTACATAACATACTAACTGAGTGAACATCTCTTCAGCTGGTTTTGACCACAGACCTTTTTTCAGGCGTCTAACATAAAACAAGACTCTTTGAGACGAGGGAACGGAAGTTGTAAAACGGGTTTTTGAAATGTAGGACTCATCCCTGCGCCACTCTATTGACACAGAACAATGAGCTCTCCTTAATGTTACCCAGTAGTTGTGTTGCCCCTAACCAATCTGTTATGGCTATGGGAAGGTGTTTATCTACAGTTTGGGCAGAATGAACAAATCACTTGGGTCATACGAGAGGGGACGAACAAAAAGGTGGTCGTTTGGGCTGGAAGACTTCTTTCAACATGTCTTAGTGACTTTCCAGAGTTAGTCTGTAAATAAGAAACAGCAAATCATGTGGTGATCAACAAATCATTTTTGTTTTGAAACTTCAATGTGGACACTTTTATTACATCTGAGTGCAGATGCAATAACCAGTGGACTGCGTGTGTGTGTGTGTGTGTGTGTGTGTGTGTGTGTGTGTGTGTGTGTGTGTGTGTGTGTGGTGCAGGTCAGATAGAGCAGGTAACTGATTACCCAGTCCGGTCGAACCAGGTCTGTGTGTGGGAGGGAGGGAGGGAGGGAGTGGGAGAGAGGAGAGGAGGGAGGTGGTGCATCCTGAAGGTATATCTTTATATCCTCATTAGTTTAACCCTTAAAGCTTCCAGCCCTACACTTTACACCCTGACCATGAATGCAAAGGATTTCCTCGGCGTTGTTGTGTTTAAAGCGTGCTTTTGTTCCGCTAAGTCACAAGAAAAACAGACTGTGGGAGCCGAGCTCTCCAGAAGGACGAGATTCTGCGCTTTGGACAAACAAGATTTGGCCACTAAGGGTTTCAAATAACAGCCTGCGCTTTGGGTTTGAAATTAAAATGGGAATGTCTTCCATGAAGAGCTATTCAAGTGTCCTTCGCCTCTTGTCAGACACCAAGACCAGCGAGAAGCACAGACCCATCACTCATGTGTGTGAATGAAGAGATCAGCTGGAAACTGATGTCTGGACTCTTTAACTGCTTGAATCCGTCTCCTCTGTCCGGCTGTGTAGTACGAGGAAGTGAAGCCAAAGTGCTGAGGTTAAAGGTGAAATGTGTTGCCGTGGCAACCTCTTTTAGGTCAGTATCAGGGGTCTTATCAGTGCTCTAAACTCCTCTGCCTGACAGTACTGAGATCAATATGATCCGCTCCACATTCCAGCTCTTCTGGATTAAGAAGTCCAGATAATGCATAGGAAATGTTGTATTGCAAAACAATTTTTTGTGTACAATTAAAGATTGAACATTTGTTTAAATATTTTGAGGTTAACGTCAAATGTCCACACTGACCTGGCTATATTAACAGTGTTTCCACCCGCAGGGCTCAGTGCTCTTTGGCCTGTGTGTTGCATCACTCACGGTATTGCAGCAGGGGGAGAATTCCCCGCTTTAGGATCAATAAACCACAGCTGCACGGCTGCTACTTGAATGTTAGCATTTATACTGCAATGACAGTGCCTTATGATCCACCACCCTCCATCAACACAGCCACTATATTAAGTGACACTGCATTGCTGTCAACTAATGATATTATACTTCTAAAAAGACTGCATCGATCAAAACAGTTCCGTATTGAAACGTTCAACAATGGGTGGGTTTATGAATCCTTTGGGCTTTGAGCAACTCATGATGTGACGTCATCGGGTAGTTGGGTTTTATGCATCGTAATGAATGATTTGATATGTTCCTGTGAAACATCATCATCAATGAATCAATTACAAAGTAAGAACAAGAGGCACAACAACAAGAGTGTGTATCTTTTCACCTGTTTCAACCTCATATTACTTCTTCAGTATTATACTAATAATAATAATAATATATTTTATTTTAGGTGCCTTTCATGACACCGGACACCAAAGCCCCCTCTATAGGCTTGTACCTACAGTGACAATCCACTTGCTTTGTCCAGGGGCCACTGTTGCATACTGGGAGGAGGCAAGGAGCCAGTTTATAATCAAACATTATTATTAATCAGATACATTTACTGCATTTGGAAAGGTCAATTACTTGTCTTCCTGGGCTTTGAGGATATTTGCCAGGAGGATATGGCCCCAGGCGGCAGTATCCTGAAGGAAGAGTCTAACCCGGCTCAGCCACCTCCCAAGGAGCACAGCCTGTCTGCTGCCCTCAGAGGGGGCAATGATGGCTCAGAGATGTATACGAATTGATCAAGAAATAATCTAGTCTATTTCTCATCAGCCAAAGTGAGTTCTTGTAACCTGTTTATCTTGTACTGTGGGATATACAGTTTCATCACATCCAGCCTTCATCTGGTGGTTGACGTAACTTCTTCTTCTTCTTCTTGTTTTCTATTTCCATCTTCATGCTCAATTCCTTTATTCAGTTCACTTGCGCAGCCATTAAATATGAAAATGATTATGATTAAATTCAGGTGTAGACAACAAAGCCTGAGTCTCTCTCTGTCTGTCGCTGTCCCCACCCCCTTAACTCACTCTGCCTACCCCTCTTATCAGTGTGTATCCCAGCCAACCCCCACCCACCCCACCCACCTGTAGCGCCAGGCCACATCGCCACTGTTACTCATTAACCAGGACTTCCTTTTATCCAGCCCAGACACCCCCCAGGTCACTGCCCGAACCCAGCGTTTGGTTTCAGGTGCTGCTCCTGACTGTTCCGCTGATAATATCCTCAGTCCAACCCAAAGACAAAAATATAGAAAGAGAATATAGTAGTTTTTTGTACATTTCTTTACAGATGTCTGGAAATCAGTCTTTTTTAAACAGGCTCTTTGGGTTTAATGATACTGAAATAAAACAAGAGTTGTAATTCTTGCTCTGTCCACACTGTCACACAGCAGCACAGGACTGATAGATCTGACTCGTGGTTCAGTGGAGTGTTGATGTCTGTCTTGGCTCAGTGAATATTTGTATTATTGGGGATGAGATATAAAGTATGAACAGGATGAACACATCAGGATCCATAATTGTGGGGGGAAAGAGATTTCCTATTCCTATTTATTTTGGTATGATTATCCAGCTTGGCTCTGAAAATGTCAGTACTAAATGAGCATGTTTGCCTACGCTCAGTTCTGGACTTGCATTGTGGATCATTTTAGAAAGTAGAGATACACTTAATTAGCTGATACCTCACTGTATGTAGAGACAGATTAAAACGTGTCTGTCTCATTCCTGTTAACTGCATTCTGTGTGATTTTATAATAAAAACAAATACTTCCAGTCTTTAATGTCCTCAAGTCGTTAATAACGTCAGCTGTCCAAGAGACAAAGCTCTCCACAGCTGTAGGAATAGTCCCTCATGTCTATTTAAAGCAGAGGAGGAAGTTGGCGGACGTTATTAAAGAGATCTAGATGGATGCACATCTCAATAAAGCATCCCACTCTCAACCCTAAACAGGTGTGTTGTTATTAAACCACAATGATGAAGGTCCCCTAACCTTAACCAAGTTGTAAACTACCTTAATAACATCAGAATATAATTAGACTTTTTAAAGCAAAATGTATTATGATCAGAAAATACTTATATGGGAAAAAACAGTGTTTGTAAACAAACATGCATGCGAATAGCACTTTTGGGGAAAACATGATTCCCATATAGTGTAGTACTAGTGCTACAACAAAAGGGTGATCGACCCGCACTCAGAAACAGAATTTAGCGACTTTGCATCAAACAAGTAATAGTCAGTAGATAGCAGATTTTACCTGACCATTTTAACTTGACAGATAAACACATTATGTTGCTGTTTGGTCAAATGTTTCAAAAAGTGTATTTACATGTATTATTAACTCCTTGGATCTTTACAAGAGATACACAACATCATTATATAATCCATTTAAAGTCTGGCAATTATGTTACATTACTAAAAGAGTCCCACAAATCAGGTGTGTTTTCAACTGTTTTGGTTTTTTGTCTTTTAGTAGTCCAATTAAGTTTTTAACGTTAATGTTTATATGATGAAAATGTGGATAAATAAGGTGATCAAATTGAAGTTATACATATGTTGTATCCACTGTATTGATTGATTTTAGGGTAAGCATAAAGTCTCCACCTGAAACCCAGTCAGTACTTAGCTTCAGAGAGCTGAGGACCTCCACTGTGGCCGGCACAGGATCCATTATGTCACATGAAAGCCCACAACACATGCACTTGTAGGTAGTTAGGAGTGCGGTGGTGTGCAACATGCTTTGAACAGATGCCACTGTGGATAAAGACCCTCCCTCCATTACCGGCTGTCGGTGCGACTCCACTGTTTATGAGGATTTGCTTCATTCGACCAGGTACTACTGCATGTCCTAAGTACATACTCCAAATATTATTTCTCCTCATTCTGAGAACCTTCTCTGTATGTATGTAGAAAGGTACTGAACTGTTTAATAAGGGGGGGGGGGCAAGCGATAGCGCTGCTATGGCATATACATAGAGTAGATCTCCTGCCTTTTTCCTGATAAGATTTGGTTTCTGCTCAATGCCTAAACGATAAAGAATTATGCTAAAATAAAGAACTTGGGCGAGGGCAGGAGGCAGGGCTAAACAATCATTAATGCAGCAGGTATGCCCTGTGCTGCTATCAGCTGGCAGACAGCCAAGCCCCAAGCCGAAAAACAAAAAAGAAGTCTTATCAGTGGAGGTCGGCCCTGCTCCTGACTGCTCAGGCCTCGAGTCCTGAGAGTGAACTGGGGAAACTCGGCCATGGGTTCGAACCGCTGAAACGAGAGGGTATGTCGTGAAACAAAAGAGGCCTATGACACCGCTGCCCTGATCTACTGAGACCTTTTCAGAAAGAGACAAAAACAGTCCAGTCCCAGTTAAAAAGAAAAATCTGCATCGCTCACACTTCTTGACCCAATACCTAATTTTTAGCAAACAGGCACACTGGACTGGAAACCAAACCTCCCAGGCAAAGCTAAAACTCAAAGTTCATCAGTTCAATCCTAGTTTAATATCCCAATTTAACTTGATTGCTGAACAGTTGAATTACGTTGAGACAGGGTACGCACCGCACCAATTGTTGGTGTTAGTAAGGGTTGTGCATTATAAATGTGTGTCAAATCCTTATGAGAGCACCAAATAAGTATTAATCCACTGTTGAAAATAGGCCCAGACAAATAAACGATGTACTGTTGTTTTAGTAATACTTACTGAAAACTAGTGCCCAGAAATATAAAATGACTGACCCCTTAAAAAAGATATTGAGAGATGGATTTGTTAGCTTTTGTGTTATTGAGGATTTTCAATATAGAATTCAGAGAATATTTAAGACTGAGCGATTGTCTTTACAGGGTGTCCCAACTTGACTAGGTTGTAAGTAGCAAGGAGCTAACAGAGCTTACAGTGAAAAGCAATGTAAACAACAGTGCTGAGTGAGTTTATAGTATTAACCCAGTGGCGTAACAAGGTTGTGATTGGCCCCGGTGCAAATATTGTTTTGGGCCCCCCCCGTCGCCCCAAACATAAGCGCACGCTGATGCGCTCACACATGCACGGACATACACTCTCTCTTGTCCTTTCTTTTTGAGCGCCGCTCTTGTGCTTTGGTTTGCTGTACATTATAAATGCAAGCTATTACATTTTTTATAATGCTGCCAAACTTGCTGCTGCTAGCTACAGTACAGTACAGGTGGATTAAACGGTTCGCTGGTCACGCAAGGTATCACATGACATGAAAGGGAGCAAGGTCATTGGACAGACAAATGACAAATTAATTTAGGTTGCTTGGTTACTTTTAATACTGCGTGAACCGGTCAATGCCATTGAGGCCCCACATTTTTTTTTGCATGGGTCCCCTGGCCGGTTCTGGGCCCCGGTGCGTTGCTCCGGCTGCACCGTCAATAGTTACGCCACTGTATTAACCTGATGGGGAACCAAAATGGTGAGCGTTATGCTATCTTGATAGCTTCATTACAGAGTTATCAGCATTAAAGGTGGGGTAGGTAAGTTTCAGAAACCGGCTCGGCTCGAATCCGCCCCTTCCTTCAGACTTCCTTACAGAGCACCTCCTCGAACACACATGAACGCGCACATGACGTCAGCAGACTGGTGAAAGTGGCCGCCTGTTGCTGGCGAGTCATTGAAGTACTGCTGCAATGCACGCCCAATGAGGGCACGAGATACATTTGTGCGTGCACGAGATGGAAGGCTGACATACAAGGCGGCAATCCAATCCGTTTAGCCGGCCCGGATAACTTTTTACAGTATTACGGCTTCCACAGATGACATTTTTTTATGGATTTGTTGTCAAAGCACTTCAGATATTCATTGCTATCGGATGTTAAGAGCATTCCATGGAATATAACAAAAAGTGTATCTCGAGCCGGTTTCTCAAACTTACCTACCCCACCTTTAACCGCTTTATGAGTATAGTGCAGAGTGGAAACGCTTAGCTAGCAACAGGGACTAGCAGCATGCATTAGCATTCACGTGCAGACGGCCTGGCTACATAAACAAAGCTCGGGTAACAACGCATACAGAGATTGTGTGACTCGGTAAGCAATAACTCTACCATATCTTAACATAGCAAATTCTTATTTATTACTATATATTTTGTACAAATAACAAAAACATAACATGGCGCATTATGCAATTAAAGTTTTGCCATGTCTGGCATTGTGTGTTCGAGGTTCCGGATAAGTGGAATGTTGGCGTCTTTCTGTGTTTCTGTCTAGTCAGAATAGTTGGGATTTTGTAACACACTCCCGGCACTCATGCTGGCACTCACACACATAACCCTCTTCTCTCACCCTTGTTGATCAAACAAGGGTGGGGTTGGGGCAGGGTCACTCTGAGGCTTCTAACTGATCCCATCAAAACCCATCAACTGTGTATAGTGTGTGTGTGTTTGCACAGTGGTAAAAACCTGAAAGAACCCCCACCTCCTCCTCCTCTTTTTTCCTCCATAAACCCTCCCCTTTACCCAGAACCTCCCAGGACACCCAGGTGTGACTGGACATATACATGGACACACACATACACACACACACAGGATTTAGGAGAAAAATATTACACAGATCGGTTCCTTGTCAAGCCTGTATGTTATTTTTATGCAGACAGATATGAAAACTGTATTCCACTCTGTGTATCTCACATTATATATGTGACTGTGTATGTGTGTGTGGGCTGAGACCCCGTCCTCTGCTCTGACAGATAGAGCCGCTGCTATTAGTTCAGTGCCAGGTGAGTCTGTGAGTAAACACAGCAGACAATAGGTCCAGCCCATCTCCTCCTGACA
>NC_047515.1:2677102-2827102 GCF_902827115.2 Pseudochaenichthys georgianus
AAGGTAAAAAATGCTGATCCTGTGTTTTTTTGTGGATATGAACCACTCATTTTGAATTAGTCCCACGCTGACCGCAGACATACAGCTGACATGTATCTCAACCCATTCCAACCAAACACTTTGTCCCTGTCTGCTCATCAGATGGGATCTGAATGACACAGAATATCCAGTCAGAGATGGATGATCACTAAGACCTTCAGTTTGTTCTGCTTTTAGCCACACACATCTCTGTTCTTTCAATCTTTGAATATCTGCTACTACCCGTGATTTTTAAGATCAATTACTTGAGGTGTTCCTAAAACCAAAAAGGTCTCCATACGTCCTTTTGAAACAAGCATTTTTGTTCCGACCCATGTTTACTTTTATTGTTAAGGGCAACCTTCGGTGGCCAGAGATGTAGGAAAGGAGCAGCAAAGTTCCCTTTTAGACAGACGGCCTGTTTGTTCCAAACCAAAATTCAATATTGTGTTATTTAAACGTACACATAGTAAGATCTTCAACGGACAGTACTTAACCCTAACCCCAATTTACATAACATACTAACTGAGTGAACATCTCTTCAGCTGGTTTTGACCACAGACCTTTTTTCAGGCGTCTAACATAAAACAAGACTCTTTGAGACGAGGGAACGGAAGTTGTAAAACGGGTTTTTGAAATGTAGGACTCATCCCTGCGCCACTCTATTGACACAGAACAATGAGCTCTCCTTAATGTTACCCAGTAGTTGTGGTGCCCCTAACCATCTGTTATGGCTATGGGAAGGTGTTTATCTACAGTTTGGGCAGAATGAACAAATCACTTGGGTCATACGAGAGGGGACGAACAAAAAGGTGGTCGTTTGGGCTGGAAGACTTCTTTCAACATGTCTTAGTGACTTTCCAGAGTTAGTCTGTAAATAAGAAACAGCAAATCATGTGGTATCAACAAATCATTTTTGTTTTGAAACTTCAATGTGGACACTTTTATTACATCTGAGTGCAGATGCAATAACCAGTGGACTGCGTGTGTGTGTGTGTGTGTGTGTGTGTGTTGTGTGTGTGTGTGTGTGTGTGTGTGTGTGTGGTGCAGGTCAGATAGAGCAGGTAACTGATTACCCAGTCCGGTCGAACCAGGTCTGTGTGTGGGAGGGAGGGAGGGAGGGAGTGGGAGAGAGGAGAGGAGGGAGGTGGTGCATCCTGAAGGTATATCTTTATATCCTCATTAGTTTAACCCTTAAAGCTTCCAGCCCTACACTTTACACCCTGACCATGAATGCAAAGGATTTCCTCGGCGTTGTTGTGTTTAAAGCGTGCTTTTGTTCCGCTAAGTCACAAGAAAAACAGACTGTGGGAGCCGAGCTCTCCAGAAGGACGAGATTCTGCGCTTTGGACAAACAAGATTTGGCCACTAAGGGTTTCAAATAACAGCCTGCGCTTTGGGTTTGAAATTAAAATGGGAATGTCTTCCATGAAGAGCTATTCAAGTGTCCTTCGCCTCTTGTCAGACACCAAGACCAGCGAGAAGCACAGACCCATCACTCATGTGTGTGAATGAAGAGATCAGCTGGAAACTGATGTCTGGACTCTTTAACTGCTTGAATCCGTCTCCTCTGTCCGGCTGTGTAGTACGAGGAAGTGAAGCCAAAGTGCTGAGGTTAAAGGTGAAATATGTTGCCGTGGCAACCTCTTTTAGGTCAGTATCAGGGGTCTTATCAGTGCTCTAAACTCCTCTGCCTGACAGTACTGAGATCAATATGATCCGCTCCACATTCCAGCTCTTCTGGATTAAGAAGTCCAGATAATGCATAGGAAATGTTTGTATTGCAAAACAATTTTTTGTGTACAATTAAAGATTGAACATTTGTTTAAATATTTTGAGGTTAACGTCAAATGTCCACACTGACCTGGCTATATTAACAGTGTTTCCACCCGCAGGGCTCAGTGCTCTTTGGCCTGTGTGTTGCATCACTCACGGTATTGCAGCAGGGGGAGAATTCCCCGCTTTAGGATCAATAAACCACAGCTGCACGGCTGCTACTTGAATGTTAGCATTTATACTGCAATGACAGTGCCTTATGATCCACCACCCTCCATCAACACAGCCACTATATTAAGTGACACTGCATTGCTGTCAACTAATGATATTATACTTCTAAAAAGACTGCATCGATCAAAACAGTTCCGTATTGAAACGTTCAACAATGGGTGGGTTTATGAATCCTTTGGGCTTTGAGCAACTCATGATGTGACGTCATCGGGTAGTTGGGTTTATGCATCGTAATGAATGATTTGATATGTTCCTGTGAAACATCATCATCAATGAATCAATTACAAAGTAAGAACAAGAGGCACAACAACAAGAGTGTGTATCTTTTCACCTGTTTCAACCTCATATTACTTCTTCAGTATTATACTAATAATAATAATAATATATTTTATTTTAGGTGCCTTTCATGACACCGGACACCAAAGCCCCCTCTATAGGCTTGTACCTACAGTGACAATCCACTTGCTTTGTCCAGGGGCCACTGTTGCATACTGGGAGGAGGCAAGGAGCCAGTTTATAATCAAACATTATTATTAATCAGATACATTTACTGCATTTGGAAAGGTCAATTACTTGTCTTCCTGGGCTTTGAGGATATTTGCCAGGAGGATATGGCCCCAGGCGGCAGTATCCTGAAGGAAGAGTCTAACCCGGCTCAGCCACCTCCCAAGGAGCACAGCCTGTCTGCTGCCCTCAGAGGGGGCAATGATGGCTCAGAGATGTATACGAATTGATCAAGAAATAATCTAGTCTATTTCTCATCAGCCAAAGTGAGTTCTTGTAACCTGTTTATCTTGTACTGTGGGATATACAGTTTCATCACATCCAGCCTTCATCTGGTGGTTGACGTAACTTCTTCTTCTTCTTCTTGTTTTCTATTTCCATCTTCATGCTCAATTCCTTTATTCAGTTCACTTGCGCAGCCATTAAATATGAAAATGATTATGATTAAATTCAGGTGTAGACAACAAAGCCTGAGTCTCTCTCTGTCTGTCGCTGTCCCCACCCCCCTTAACTCACTCTGCCTACCCCTCTTATCAGTGTGTATCCCAGCCAACCCCCACCCACCCCACCCACCTGTAGCGCCAGGCCACATCGCCACTGTTACTCATTAACCAGGACTTCCTTTTATCCAGCCCAGACACCCCCCAGGTCACTGCCCGAACCCAGCGTTTGGTTTCAGGTGCTGCTCCTGACTGTTCCGCTGATAATATCCTCAGTCCAACCCAAAGACAAAAATATAGAAAGAGAATATAGTAGTTTTTTGTACATTTCTTTACAGATGTCTGGAAATCAGTCTTTTTTAAACAGGCTCTTTGGGTTTAATGATACTGAAATAAAACAAGAGTTGTAATTCTTGCTCTGTCCACACTGTCACACAGCAGCACAGGACTGATAGATCTGACTCGTGGTTCAGTGGAGTGTTGATGTCTGTCTTGGCTCAGTGAATATTTGTATTATTGGGGATGAGATATAAAGTATGAACAGGATGAACACATCAGGATCCATAATTGTGGGGGGAAAGAGATTTCCTATTCCTATTTATTTTGGTATGATTATCCAGCTTGGCTCTGAAAATGTCAGTACTAAATGAGCATGTTTGCCTACGCTCAGTTCTGGACTTGCATTGTGGATCATTTTAGAAAGTAGAGATACACTTAATTAGCTGATACCTCACTGTATGTAGAGACAGATTAAAACGTGTCTGTCTCATTCCTGTTAACTGCATTCTGTGTGATTTTATAATAAAAACAAATACTTCCAGTCTTTAATGTCCTCAAGTCGTTAATAACGTCAGCTGTCCAAGAGACAAAGCTCTCCACAGCTGTAGGAATAGTCCCTCATGTCTATTTAAAGCAGAGGAGGAAGTTGGCGGACGTTATTAAAGAGATCTAGATGGATGCACATCTCAATAAAGCATCCCACTCTCAACCCTAAACAGGTGTGTTGTTATTAAACCACAATGATGAAGGTCCCCTAACCTTAACCAAGTTGTAAACTACCTTAATAACATCAGAATATAATTAGACTTTTTAAAGCAAAATGTATTATGATCAGAAAATACTTATATGGGAAAAAACAGTGTTTGTAAACAAACATGCATGCGAATAGCACTTTTGGGGAAAACATGATTCCCATATAGTGTAGTACTAGTGCTACAACAAAAGGGTGATCGACCCGCACTCAGAAACAGAATTTAGCGACTTTGCATCAAACAAGTAATAGTCAGTAGATAGCAGATTTTACCTGACCATTTTAACTTGACAGATAAACACATTATGTTGCTGTTTGGTCAAATGTTTCAAAAAGTGTATTTACATGTATTATTAACTCCTTGGATCTTTACAAGAGATACACAACATCATTATATAATCCATTTAAAGTCTGGCAATTATGTTACATTACTAAAAGAGTCCCACAAATCAGGTGTGTTTTCAACTGTTTTGGTTTTTTGTCTTTTAGTAGTCCAATTAAGTTTTTAACGTTAATGTTTATATGATGAAAATGTGGATAAATAAGGTGATCAAATTGAAGTTATACATATGTTGTATCCACTGTATTGATTGATTTTAGGGTAAGCATAAAGTCTCCACCTGAAACCCAGTCAGTACTTAGCTTCAGAGAGCTGAGGACCTCCACTGTGGCCGGCACAGGATCCATTATGTCACATGAAAGCCCACAACACATGCACTTGTAGGTAGTTAGGAGTGCGGTGGTGTGCAACATGCTTTGAACAGATGCCACTGTGGATAAAGACCCTCCCTCCATTACCGGCTGTCGGTGCGACTCCACTGTTTATGAGGATTTGCTTCATTCGACCAGGTACTACTGCATGTCCTAAGTACATACTCCAAATATTATTTCTCCTCATTCTGAGAACCTTCTCTGTATGTATGTAGAAAGGTACTGAACTGTTTAATAAGGGGGGGGGGCAAGCGATAGCGCTGCTATGGCATATACATAGAGTAGATCTCCTGCCTTTTTCCTGATAAGATTTGGTTTCTGCTCAATGCCTAAACGATAAAGAATTATGCTAAAATAAAGAACTTGGGCGAGGGCAGGAGGCAGGGCTAAACAATCATTAATGCAGCAGGTATGCCCTGTGCTGCTATCAGCTGGCAGACAGCCAAGCCCCAAGCCGAAAAACAAAAAAGAAGTCTTATCAGTGGAGGTCGGCCCTGCTCCTGACTGCTCAGGCCTCGAGTCCTGAGAGTGAACTGGGGAAACTCGGCCATGGGTTCGAACCGCTGAAACGAGAGGGTATGTCGTGAAACAAAAGAGGCCTATGACACCGCTGCCCTGATCTACTGAGACCTTTTCAGAAAGAGACAAAAACAGTCCAGTCCCAGTTAAAAAGAAAAATCTGCATCGCTCACACTTCTTGACCCAATACCTAATTTTTAGCAAACAGGCACACTGGACTGGAAACCAAACCTCCCAGGCAAAGCTAAAACTCAAAGTTCATCAGTTCAATCCTAGTTTAATATCCCAATTTAACTTGATTGCTGAACAGTTGAATTACGTTGAGACAGGGTACGCACCGCACCAATTGTTGGTGTTAGTAAGGGTTGTGCATTATAAATGTGTGTCAAATCCTTATGAGAGCACCAAATAAGTATTAATCCACTGTTGAAAATAGGCCCAGACAAATAAACGATGTACTGTTGTTTTAGTAATACTTACTGAAAACTAGTGCCCAGAAATATAAAATGACTGACCCCTTAAAAAAGATATTGAGAGATGGATTTGTTAGCTTTTGTGTTATTGAGGATTTTCAATATAGAATTCAGAGAATATTTAAGACTGAGCGATTGTCTTTACAGGGTGTCCCAACTTGACTAGGTTGTAAGTAGCAAGGAGCTAACAGAGCTTACAGTGAAAAGCAATGTAAACAACAGTGCTGAGTGAGTTTATAGTATTAACCCAGTGGCGTAACAAGGTTGTGATTGGCCCCGGTGCAAATATTGTTTTGGGCCCCCCCCGTCGCCCCAAACATAAGCGCACGCTGATGCGCTCACACATGCACGGACATACACTCTCTCTTGTCCTTTCTTTTTTGAGCGCCGCTCTTGTGCTTTGGTTTGCTGTACATTATAAATGCAAGCTATTACATTTTTTATAATGCTGCCAAACTTGCTGCTGCTAGCTACAGTACAGTACAGGTGGATTAAACGGTTCGCTGGTCACGCAAGGTATCACATGACATGAAAGGGAGCAAGGTCATTGGACAGACAAATGACAAATTAATTTAGGTTGCTTGGTTACTTTTAATACTGCGTGAACCGGTCAATGCCATTGAGGCCCCACATTTTTTTTTGCATGGGTCCCCTGGCCGGTTCTGGGCCCCGGTGCGTTGCTCCGGCTGCACCGTCAATAGTTACGCCACTGTATTAACCTGATGGGGAACCAAAATGGTGAGCGTTATGCTATCTTGATAGCTTCATTACAGAGTTATCAGCATTAAAGGTGGGGTAGGTAAGTTTCAGAAACCGGCTCGGCTCGAATCCGCCCCTTCCTTCAGACTTCCTTACAGAGCACCTCCTCGAACACACATGAACGCGCACATGACGTCAGCAGACTGGTGAAAGTGGCCGCCTGTTGCTGGCGAGTCATTGAAGTACTGCTGCAATGCACGCCCAATGAGGGCACGAGATACATTTGTGCGTGCACGAGATGGAAGGCTGACATACAAGGCGGCAATCCAATCCGTTTAGCCGGCCCGGATAACTTTTTACAGTATTACGGCTTCCACAGATGACATTTTTTTATGGATTTGTTGTCAAAGCACTTCAGATATTCATTGCTATCGGATGTTAAGAGCATTCCATGGAATATAACAAAAAGTGTATCTCGAGCCGGTTTCTCAAACTTACCTACCCCACCTTTAACCGCTTTATGAGTATAGTGCAGAGTGGAAACGCTTAGCTAGCAACAGGGACTAGCAGCATGCATTAGCATTCACGTGCAGACGGCCTGGCTACATAAACAAAGCTCGGGTAACAACGCATACAGAGATTGTGTGACTCGGTAAGCAATAACTCTACCATATCTTAACATAGCAAATTCTTATTTATTACTATATATTTTGTACAAATAACAAAAACATAACATGGCGCATTATGCAATTAAAGTTTTGCCATGTCTGGCATTGTGTGTTCGAGGTTCCGGATAAGTGGAATGTTGGCGTCTTTCTGTGTTTCTGTCTAGTCAGAATAGTTGGGATTTTTGTAACACACTCCCGGCACTCATGCTGGCACTCACACACATAACCCTCTTCTCTCACCCTTGTTGATCAAACAAGGGTGGGGTTGGGGCAGGGTCACTCTGAGGCTTCTAACTGATCCCATCAAAACCCATCAACTGTGTATAGTGTGTGTGTGTTTGCACAGTGGTAAAAACCTGAAAGAACCCCCACCTCCTCCTCCTCTTTTTTCCTCCATAAACCCTCCCCTTTACCCAGAACCTCCCAGGACACCCAGGTGTGACTGGACATATACATGGACACACACATACACACACACACAGGATTTAGGAGAAAAATATTACACAGATCGGTTCCTTGTCAAGCCTGTATGTTATTTTTATGCAGACAGATATGAAAACTGTATTCCACTCTGTGTATCTCACATTATATATGTGACTGTGTATGTGTGTGTGGGCTGAGACCCCGTCCTCTGCTCTGACAGATAGAGCCGCTGCTATTAGTTCAGTGCCAGGTGAGTCTGTGAGTAAACACAGCAGACAATAGGTCCAGCCCATCTCCTCCTGACAGCCCGGCTCTGTCAAAGCCAGCCATTGTTCTGCACAACATGTATGCAGTGTGTGTGCGAGTGATCTCAGTAAGAATATACCCCACTGTATACAGATACACATACACACACCGACATGCACAATACATGTGAATGACTCACATGCAGACAAGTGTGCCATACAATGAGGATGAGGTAGACACCAGATGTGATATTGAAGATACCTGTTTTTTTAAATATAATATAACTTTTGTACCAAACTCTTTATTTTAAGAGATTAATGGTTGCCTTTGGTTATTATTAGGTAGAACAGTAACAACTCGTAGGACTGCATTTATTTATTTGAAATATTCTAAAGTACATTTTCACAAGCATTGCGCAAATACATGCCTTATTTCATCAGGATAAAGTGCTTGAGAAGTACCATATTGTACATACAAATCTAATGGGGAATATAAAAGGCAAATTGAATACAACATGTTTCATCATGCAGGTCTTTTAATATCTGTGAAAAATGTAGCTTAGATGTTATAGGTTACATCTGTTATAAACATTTCTGTTAATCATCAAAGGACATTGTGTGTATCAGTAAGGTCTAAATGTGTTGAATGCATTTCCCTCCTCATTAGATTTGTATCAAAGTTTTATACCAGCAATATCAATCAATGTTTATTTATATAGCCCAATATCACAAATGTTACATTTGTCTCAGTGGACTTCACAGTTTGTACAGAATATCAGTATGACAATCAGGCTTGGATTTAGTCATTTTAGGGGCAAGGCCATTTGGGCTTTGGTGTCACACATTTTTTCAGGGGGTGCAAAGGCCATGTGCCAGGGCACAAAGGCCAGTGAGGGAAACATTTGGATTTGGAGCTTACAAATAAATAACTTATATAATAATATAAGTTAAAAAGAACCCACTTTCTGATAAGAAAAACACACGAATGACATGGAAAACAAATCACTTTTTTAATATCAATAATGTCAAACATGATATCATCATATAGGCCTATGCCTCCTTAGTATTACCGTTTATAAAATGAAATACTCTAATTTGAATAATTAGTGTTTGGTATTTTGTACTTCTCCCATTCACAAATCCAAAATCAAATAAAAAAATCAAAAATTCTATTAATATAACAAATATATTCCATTTCAGAGCAGAAGAAACAGCCTTCAAGGGTCAAACTCTGCACATACATCATTCAGCAGTGAACTTTGTTATCGGTTACCTTTTTTTTCTCTTAATGCATTGCATAAAGATCGGGAAAAATCGGTATCTGCAGATTGTCAAAATCAAATGATCGGAATCGGATCGGGAGCAAAAAAAGGTGATCGGGACATCCCTACCCGCGACTGTTACAATGAAGGCTCGATAATCAGCTCACGGCATATAGGTGTAAGCAGGGGTAAAGTACTATTATTATAATAGGTGGTGTGTGGACCTCACATAGGGGGTCCGGAGGCAGGCTCTCCCGGGAAGATTTTTAAATATTGAAGTTAAATGCATCAATCTGCTGCACTCCCTTCACAAAATGAAGAGATCTATGGATACATCTCTCAACACCCATATGAAACAGAACTGTAAACAGATTTACTTTTTATTTATGGATATTTTACAAATCAGTCCCCTTTTAAACTTTATTCTTTTTTTAATGTCATATAGTATTTCATACTCGTTTTTAATTTATTCTCTTATTTTTTTATAACTATAATGATCATATAAACGTGTGCCTCGGAAATAATTGTTTACATTAATGGTGACCAAAACGTTTGAGACCCACTGAGATAACACTGAGAGAGTCCTTTAGCTCTCTCAGTCTTACAGGAGAGGACTCTCCTCCACTTTGTTGTTGAAAAAACTCCTTATTTCCGTTAGCGTAGCTCGCTAGCACCAGAAGCTAACAACGATCTCCGGTACCGGTGCGCTCTCTCTCTCTCGCGCACGCACACAAAATCGCTCGTTCCACACACACACACACACACACACACACACACACACACACACACACACACACACACACACACACACACACACACACACACACACACACACACACACACACACACACACACAGTCGTGCTTTAATGAAACACAGAGACCCAGACGTAATAGTACTGTATCATATTATTTTCGAATCAATAATTTTTCAAAATATGATTTTTTTTCGCGCCCCCCTGTCATGCCTCTGCACCCCCCCACTTTGAGAACCACTGCCTTAGACCCTCACATCGTACAAGGAAAAACTTCCAGAGAAAACCCTCAGTTTAAAGGGGAACATGGGATAAACCTCAGGGAGAGCAACAGAGGAGGGATCCCTTTCCCAGGACGGACAGACGTGCAATAGATGCCGTGTGTAAATCGAAGAGATAATACATTTTACAGCGTAGGTAGACCAAATGTTTGGAAATGCATGTGTCTATAATAAGAAGATGAATCCACAAGGATGTCAACAATCTTGTGGGAGCCATCAGGGAAGTAGTATGATGAGTCAGGCAGGACCACAGTGATAGGTTCAGCCACGACTCGTAGTCCAGGACTCAAATCCAGAACTCAGGATAGAGGATCCAGGACACAGGACCGCAGCAACAGGATCAGCCACGACTCAGGATCACGGTGTAGATAGACACCAAAAAGAGATTTGGGGGAAGCTGGGTTATTCGGAACATGAGTACACGGGTACAGACAGACAGAAGGAAGGAAGAAGTAAGGTGTCCCCTGACAGTCTAAGCCTATAGCAGCTAAACTAACATGTCTATGTACATGCACTCCCTTAGGATAGGGTGAGGGAAAAGAGTAGGAATTAAGATGTATGCGCCACATCTATACCATGAGCGCATTGCTCCTAAAAAGTGTTTTGGCACTGACACCAATCAACAGTTGTGCATCAACTCGGCAGGGATCAAGGCACGTATATGCCTCTCCCTGCTTCCACCGTCTACACACACCACCAAATTACATACCATCAGTAAGGAAAAAGAGTAAGAACTAAAATGTATAGGTGAAGAGGCACAACGTGTCTACGTCAATGCATTCTTATTAGATTATTTGATCAACTATAAGCTTTATCAAAAATGAAGGTCTTAAGCGCACTTTTAAAAACGGATAGGGTGTCTGCCGCCCGAACACAAACTGGAAGCTGATTCCACAAAAGTGGAGCTTGAAAAGAAAAGGCTCTGGCTCCCATTGTACTTTGAGAGACTCTAGGAACAACCAACAACCCTGCATTCTTGGAACGCAATGCCCTAGTAGGACAGTAGGGTATAATGAGTTCTTTAAGGTAAGATGGTGCCTGCCCATTAAGGGCTTTGTTGGCGAGAAGAAGAATTTTAAATTCTATCCTGTGTTCTATAGGGAGCCAGTGTAAGGCAGCCAGAACAGGAGTAATGTGGTCCCTTTTCCTAACTCTGGTTAGTACACGAGCTGCAGCCTTTTGAATCAGCTGAAGCCACTTGACTGACTTCACACCCTGATAATAAGGAGTAACAATAATCCAGCCTTGAAGTAACAAATGCATGGACTAGTTTCTCTGCATCGTTTTGAGGCAAGATATGCCTGATTTTTGCTATGTTACATAGATGAAAGAAGGCGGTCCTTGAGATTGATTTTATGTGGGAGTTAAAGGATAAATCCTGATCAAATATAACACCAAGATTCCTTACAGTCTCACTGGAGGCCAAATTAATGCCATCCATAGTTAGTATATCTTTAGATAGTTTGTTTCATAGATTCTTTGGGCCGAGTACAATAACTTCAGTTTTAGCTGTGTTTAACATCAAAAAGTTTAAGGTCATCCCCATTTTTAAGTCCTTGAGGCAGTCTTGAATTTTATTTAGATGATTGGATTCATCAGGCTTGATTGATAAATATAGTTCAGTATCATCCACATAACAATGGAAATGTACAGAATGATTCCTTATAATATTGCTTAACGGAAGCATAATAGTGTGAACAAAATAAGTCCGAGCACTGAGCCCTGTGGCACTCTGTGAAGCTGACAATTGAGCGGCCCGACCAAGGAAGGAGGCAGAACATCCAAAAATATAACCCGGCGTGGGCATTTATTAAAAACATGGGCACAAAGTTCACCGCCTCAATCTGCGGTTCTCCTTTCACCCATCCTGCAGCCACAAGGATCTCACACACACACACAGCCCTCAAAACAGACAGGGCAACAGAGCCTAAATACCCAGCCTCCAATCATCACAACAAGACACAGGTGAGGGGGGAGGAGACACCACAGGACACCAGGTGCACACAATCATCAGCCACAGACAACCTATACTGTGCAATCATGCTAACAAAGTGCCATATCACCCGGCCTGAAGCCGTCAGTCCATAGTGACGAAGCCACCTTCACCACACACTCCATGGCTCACTTTGGTTTGCGTGGACGATTCATCGTTGACACGTACAAACTGAGAGCGTTCAGATAGATAGGACCTAAACCAGCTCCCTTTATGCCAACTAAGTGCTCTAGTCTTTGCAATAGGATATCATGGTCGATAGTATCAAATGCAGCACTGAGATCGAGCAAGACAAGAATAGAGACACGTCCTTTGTCAGAGGTTATTAGAATGTCATTTGTGCCTTTAACCAGAGCTGTCTCTGTGCTATGATGTGTTCTAAAGCCAGACTGAAAATCTTCAAATAAATCATTGTTTTCTGCTTTCTCAAGAATCTTTGAGGGGAACGGAAGATTAGAAATAGGTCTATAGTTGTCTAAAACCTCTGGATCGAGGTTGTGCTTTTTAAGAAGAGGTTTTTATCACTACTACTTTAAATGATTGTGGAACATAGCCTGATAATAAAGACATATTCATCATATTTAATAAAGAAGTGTTAATTAATGTAAAAACGTTCTTTAACAGCTTAGTTAGGGTGACTGTGGCTGCAAGGGAGTGCGGTCGTCTTTCAACCAGAAGGTTGTTGGTTCGATTTCAGCCCATGCAGTCAATATGTTGATGTATCCTTGGGCAAGATACTTAACCCTGAGTTGCTCCCGATGGCATGGCCAACAGTGTGTGAATGTGTGTGAATGTTAGGTCCTAGAGTAAGGTACACTGCTCTGTATGAATGGGTGAATGACATGTAGTACATGTTCACATATTAAAAGTGCTAAATCAAAGTACTATCTGTCAGTAACCACAAAGAATCTGAATAATCCTGGAAAATGTTGGAAAGCCATTAAATCGTTATCCACCGGCGATATCCGTAATGAGCTACCTCCGTGCCTTACCACAGCATCTGGCACTATATCGGACAGGGCTACTATGCTAAATTGCTTTAATGAGCATTTTGTGTCCTGTGGTTCTCTATTTGATTCTGTCACTAACTCTGCTTCTGTGAACACTACAGTATGTGACTCTGAACAATGTGTGTTGGAAAACCCTTTTAGTTTTACCCCTTTTACTGTTGATGTTGTTCGTGAAGCTTTAACCAAGTTAGATCCTAAGAAACCGGCCGGCCCGGACAACGTATAACCTTTCTTTTTAAAGATAGCTGCAGATTTTATTGCTCCACCTCTTACTAGTCTTTTTAAACTCTCCCTCAGCACTACCACAATTCCAAAATTGTGGAAGTGAGCGTATGTCCTGCCTTTGCTAAAAGGAGGGGAGGCCACCTTATTAAATAACTATAGGCCAATCTCTAAATTGTCAGTTCTGGCTAAGGTTCTTGAACGCTTAGTACGTGAACAGGTAAAGGTGTTTTTATGTAAAAATGACATCCTGTCTAAACATAAGTCAGGCTTCAGAAAGCAACACAGCACCATCACTGCCACAATGAAAGTGGTGAATGATGTGGCGAGTATTTTAGATAATAAGCAGAGTTGTGCAGCTATATTTATTGCCCCTTCAAAAGCGTTTGATACCGTCGATAATCACATCTTAAAGCAGAGGCTACTCAGTATTGGCATATCCAGCCATGCAGTGGGAGGTTTGTGAACTACCTCTCTGAAAGGTCCCAATGTGTTCACTTTGATGGGCTGTCTTCTGAGTGGTTAAACATTACTAATGGTGTTCCTCAAGGTTCTGTTTTAGGTCCACTTTTATTCTCCATCTACATCAACAGTTTAGGTGAAAATGTGGATGAAGCTACTTTACATTTTTATGCGGATGATACCGTGATGTACTGTGCAGGTCCCTCCATTAAGGAGGCTGGTGTTAAATTACAGGCTGTTTTTAACACTATTCAGACTCAGCTCTCTGAACTAAAGCTTATTTTAAATGTTGAGAAAACCAAGGTAATGCTCTTTTCTAAAGCTAAAAAGACACCAGAGCCTGTTTTAGATATTGTAACTACGCAAGGAATAAAACTTGAAGTGGTTACCTGTTACAAATACCTTGGTATCTGGCTTGATGATTGTCTCACTTTTAAACTGCATGTCAATAACCTGCTTAAAAAGCTGAGGGTTAGGCTAGGTTTCTTCTACAGGAACAAGTCCTGTTTCTCGCTTGAGGCCAGGAAAAGGCTCTGTGACCTTTTTACCTGTGCTGGACTATGGTGATCTGGTCTATATGAATGCACCTGCCAATTGCCTGGTCAAGTTAGATGCTGCGTATCACAGCGCTCTGAGATTTGTGACAAACTGTAAAGCATTAACCCATCACTGTACCCTGTATGCAAGGGCTGGTTTGCTTTCACTAACTGTACGGAGGCTCAGTCACTGGTACATTTTTATATACAAAGCCATGTTAGGGAAACTTCCATCTGCTCCCTGATCTCAAGGAAAATTTGAAGTGGCTACTGCCTGAGATCGAATGCTGTGGTTTTATTAAATGTGCCAACTGCTAGGACTGTCTTAGGGAAGACAGCTTTTAGATGCGCAGCTCCTCTGTCTTGGAATAGTCTGCAAATTAAATGGAAACTGAACAATCTGGTGCCACTAAATGTTTTTAAAGCTCGGTTGGATGCTAGTCAATCGGAAGCTATTGGTACTTGTTTATGTGGATAATTATGTAAACGATGCTGTATGATGTCCTTTTGTTGTTCTATTTATGTTTTTATGTTTCAGGTGGAACTACTTGAGCAGGTCTCCCTTGAAAAAGAGATCAATGATCTCAATGGGATTTATCTGTATAAATAAAGGTTTGAAATTAAATGAAATGAAGTATGTAAAGCGCTTTGAGGGGTCATAAAGACTGGATATAAGTCCATTTACCATTTAGTTGGAATTGGGTCTAAGATACACGTTGATGGTTTAGAGAAAATAATCATTCAATTCAATTGTTCAAGGTTTATGGCTGAAAAGCATTCTAGTTTACTATCTAAAGTAATATTAGAACTTACGTTTCCGGGAGCTGTTGATAACACTATACTGGTCAAAGGCAAGAGGTCATTAATTTTGTTTCCAAGAATAACAATTTTATCGTTAAAAAAGCACATCAAATCATTGCTACTGAGTGCTATGGGAATAGAAGGCTCAATGGAGCTGTGGCTCTCTGTCAGCCTGGCTACAGTGCTGAAAAGAAATCTTGCATTATTCTTATTCTGATCAATTAATGGAGAGTAGTAGGCTGCTCTCGCTTTACGCAGTGCTTTCTTATATTCATTGAGAGTAATATGCCAAATTAAACGAGATTGTTCAAGTTTAGTGGAACGCCATATCCTTTCAAGTCTAGACTTTTGCTTTATTTTGCGGGTTTCGGCATTATGCCATGGAGCTAATCTATGTTGTTTTATTTTCTTCTTTTTCAAAGGAGCAACAGAATCTAATTTTATTCGCAGCGCATCTGTAGCACTATCAACAACATGATCAATTTGGGGTGGTGTACATTTTGTATACGTTTCCTCCCTTACATGCAGACATGCTATCGAGTTAAGTATTGGTGGAATCTCTTCCTTGAATTTAGCTATAGCACTAACAGATAGATTTCTGACTAATGCTTTGTAGTCTAGTAACAGTACTTCAAAAGTTACTAAGAAATGGTCGGATAAAGCAGGATTATGCGGTTCGACTAATAGTTGCTCAATTTCAATACCATAAGTCAGAACAAGGTCGAGAGTGTGATTATAGCAGTGGGTTGGTTTATTTACACTCTGACAGAAACCAACAGAATCTAATATAGAGTTAAATGCAACAGTAAGGCTATTTTTTATCATCGTCAACATGAATATTAAAGTCACCTACGATAATTACGTTATCTGTTTTATACGGAAGAGGATTAGGGCCACATAAAAAAATATTTTGGGAGGAAAAAAAATCAGAATTCTGAGATTAAACTCACAATTCTGACTTTTTTATCCCAAAAAAAATTATGTTTTTTTGTTTTGAGGAAAAAGTCAGAATTCTGAGATTAAAGTCAGAATTCTGATTTTTTTCAAATTCTCCCGAAAAAAAAAGTAATAGGCCCTAATCCTCTTCTGTAGTTTTAAGTACCAAAGTTGATAAAAACTCAGAGAATTCTGAATAAGGACCTGGTGCACGGTACACTGTAACAAATAAGATTGGCTGCAAAGTTTTCCAGGTCGGATGCGTAAGACTAAAAACAAGGCTTTCAAAGGAGGTATAATTGAATTTTGGTAAGTAAACTTGAGTCAAAGATTGCTGCAACTCCACCTCCTCGGCCTGTGCCTCGAGCAATATGAGTATTAATATGGCTGTGTGGAGTGGCCTCATTTATGCTGACATTCTTAATTTCTCAACCAAGTTTCAGTGAGACAGCATATATCAATTATTCTGCCCTTGCAAGAATATTTTGGAATTGCAGGCTTGGCAGATAGCTTAACACGATCAGGAATTTCACCCAGGAGACAGCAGGCCCCTGTACTACGAAGCAGGATTTTCGCTTAGCCGGCTAACTTCAGGGAAAACTCAGGGTTTCCGGTCCTACGACGCTGGTTCTCTTTTTAGCAGGCTAGATCTCCATGGTAACTTATGCTGAACGGCTAACCTGCCCCGGAGCAAGTTAGGTTGCAGGCTAAGAGCTCAACTCAGTGAAAGCACCACCTGTTGACCAATCAGAGCTCAGTGTGCGGAGTTTAAAGCTATCAAGTCATATTACAGGAGAAATGAAATACAGAAAAACTGCCGTTGCAGGAAAAATCACCGACTGTGTGAACGTGAACATTAATAGAATATCACCTCCATCTTCAGAGCAATCTGACTGTTATAACATTAGCGTTAAGAAAGCTTACTTAAATATCTGCCACAACATAAGTAACATTAAGTACAGTCCGCGGCATATCACATCATAATGTATCATATTTCCTTATCCGAGTCAGCTGAGCCGTATCTGGCCGTGCAACACTCAGTGTCACATACTGTATGCAGAAGTATTATTTTAAGCAACACATTAAGTTGACGAAACACTCGAGACAAATGTAATTGAAGTCAGATCATGTCTTAGACGGGGCAGTGATATCATAAACCTGTTAATGTATGCATTCAAACACTTTTTCTTTTACCAGCTGTATTCACCTTGCAGGTGCAGCTATGTGGCTTTTATCCTGGATAAAGTGTTTAAGTTATGGATGTTTAAAGTTTAACGTCTTCATATTTGACTAATATTATAGTTGACTTTTCATTCAGGAAGTATGACGCTGCGCTGTCAGTACGCTTGTCATGTTTGTGATTGGTCGAATGCTCCAGATACCACCCCTTTCATGTGAACGCGCACCTAACTAGATAGGACACGGCTGGCTTGAGCGATCCACTTGATAACCCCCGTCGTAGTACCGTTTAGCGAGAGCGCGTATGTTTTGGATTAGACCAACCGGCTTACTCAAACATATCCAAATTAGGTTGAACCAGCTTCGTAGTACAGGCCTCTGGTCAGTTTAGGATGTTTACTGATTAATTTCCATTTCCATTTTTGTAAAACTGAAATATAAACAAAATACAGTCACGAGACATTGTCACATTAAGCACTAAATACAGATAAACAAGACTAAACAGCAGAGTACCTGTTAGCATAAACGTTACAAACATTTCAACTGCTGCTCACCGGCTAACAAGTTTAGCATCATTCATTGTTCTACATGTTTGCATATAATCAATTTAAATGTGCAACTAAGTATACACAGACAATCTATGGAATGATACTTACAGACATAAAGACCCTAGGATTTAAGCAAGGATTTTGTTGACAGGAAACAACTAGTGATGTTACGTATTGCGCCGAGGCTTCGGAGCGTGTGTCGAGTAATCCCCGAAGCTTTTTGTGAAGCATGTATCGAGGCTTGCATCGTTTTGGGCCAGTGACGTCATCGATGACAAACGAAGCCTGTCGATACCACGTGACTGCTTCACGAAGCGATTCAGATCGGTTGAACCGGTGAACCACAACGCTCATAATACCCATGGATGTATAATAAGAACCATATTACCCCTCCTGTACCCGGGCCCGGTGACACGATGGAATCAAGAGAGCTCAGACCCTCACTTATAGAGGTCGGAATATGTCATAAGTATAAATAGATACAAGCATAAATAAATGTAGGAATAAAAACATCAAGAAATACAGGAATACATATCTTGCAGTGTTTTCAGGGAGCTTCAGTGTGTGTGCTGCGGCTCAGCTGGAAAGCAGTTGACTCATGACCGCAGGGTCCCTGGTTCAACGACTGAACAATACGTATTTTTTGTTGTTTATAAAAGCTACAGCTAAATGAGATAATGTAGTTAACAAATGTATTCTTTGATATGGTTTAGCCTTTCTCAGGCAACAACATGGTTACGTTTATGAATATTATTAAGGAATACAAATCCCTCTTTGCAATGTTTAACAGCCTCCCGGCCCGTCCACACAGCGGCGTACGTTGAAGCTTCCAACGCTTCTGCCCATTCACTTTGAATGGGGTGATGTCACTTTTAGCCGAACTGCATTTTGGGAAGTGACGTGGAGCGTTGCTGGCGTTGCTTGCTTAAAAAGTTGAGCAATGTTCAACTTTTGACGCCTCGACGGAGGCGTGAGCCAATCGAATCATATGCCAGTACAAGCTCTAGCCAATCAAACCGCGTGCTTGTGTGTCTGGGGCGGGTGATTCATGTGATTGGTTGTTGGTCGAGTGTCAGACACGCCCGCCGGCAAGCGTCAGCGCACGCCGCTGTGTGGACGGGCCGTGAATCACCCGCCCCAGACACACAAGCAGCGGTTTGATTGGCTAGAGCTTGTACTGGCATATGATTCGATTGGCTGACGCCTCTGCCGAGGCGTCAAAAGTTGAACATTGCTCAACTTTTGCAGCGAGCCATGCCAGCTACGCTCCACGTTGCTTCCCACGATGCATTTCGGCTAAAAGTGACGTCACCCCATTCAAAGTGAATGGGGAAGCGTCAACGCACGCCGCTGTGTGGACGGGCCGTTAGGCTTTTCAATCACAATCATTAAACTGGAATAAATACAATATTGTTAACATGAAAATATGATTTTATGTTCGTTGTTTAGAGTTATTCTAAGGCTTTACTCAATGGGAACTCGGTATGAGATAGAGCACACTGTTGAGATGTCCAATCTGCCTGTTTTACACACTTTGACCAACAGGGGGGTTTGTGTTCAAATGAAGCCCATGATGAAGCCTCATGAGATGAACCCTTTTGCGAACCAATTGGCTGGAAAGCTTCAAAGCTTCATAAGGCTTCATCTCGCCATCACTAGAAACAACCCATGTGCTCCATAGACAGCCAGAAACAGGGAACTACGGCAAGCATGTATGGACATACAGTGCAAAACCCAAAACCCTTTGCATGCCCTCCTAAAGGGAAAGCACATCAATATTATAATCTGATATTAAATCATTTACCGATATTGCTTTAGATGCTAGAGATCTTATGTTTAAGAGTCCACATTTAATCTTCCTGTTTTGTTGCACTGTAGTAGTTGTTACATTTACTTTTATTAAGTTATTATGTATGACACCTCTATTAGGTTTTACTTTCAATTGTCCTTGGGCAGACACACACACCGTTAATATTGGGTATTTTATTGGAGAGAACGCAGAGAAGCGTGTAAGACTGTGACTCCGCCTCCTGGTCTCAACTCCAGTGTGTCATGGATTAAGTCCACAAAGCCCTGAAATGTTTGCCGAAATGAGATCTGCACCTTCCAGAGTAGGATGAATCCCGTCTCTCTTAATCAGACCAGGTTTTCCCTAGATAAGAAGGCTGTCCAATTATTTACGAAGCCCACATCGTTTGCTGGGCACCACCAAGACAACCAGCGCTGAAATGAAGACATGCGGCTATACATGTCATCATTGATCAGATTGATTCCAGACAATAAAAGAAGTCTGGAATGTTATGACGGGAATTTCTTTTTCTTTCACCTTTAAGGTCAAGAGGTAAGCAGCTCAAATACAGTGTTGACATTACGAGGTAATGTATCAGGAATGTGCTCTTGCATGTGTTTGATTGGACGAAGCAGCACCAGGTGACGTCATGTTGCGTTGATGACCCTGCGTTGTCACTGTTTCTGCTCCAACAGACTGACTCATTAAATTGAATGAGTCAGTCAGAACTGGCCCTAAAGTCATGTTCTCATTGCGTGAGGATGATGCCCTGTTGCCTTGCCTGTCCAAACCTAAGTGGTGCAAGAAGTATTCAGATCCTTTACTCGGGTAAAAATACTAAAACTACAAAAAGCGATGACTTGTACAGTACTTAACACTCTGTAGTACACAAAGTATCCAAAATGTGCTTCACATTAATGAATCACAACATTAAAACACTCTTATATGTATTTGTTAGTGGTAAAAACAGAGTTATATGACTTCATTTAAAATACAAATCTTTTAAAATAACCATTCTGCACTATGAGAACTTTTAGTTTTGATACTCTAAGTACGTTTTGTTCATAACACTTATACTGTACTTTACTTAAGTAACATGTTGAACTAAGAAGTTGTACTTGTAATGGAATACGCTTAGACTGTGTTATAACTAATTTAACAACAAAGTAAGTAAAGTATCTGAGTACTTCTTCCATCATTCCAGTTGGCTAAAGTAAGGGTGTTGAAGATGATGTCATAGAAGTTTCACGCAGCGTCACTATGACGATCAGCGAAAACATCCATCCTACAATAAGGGTGACTGCCCTCAGTGGAAAATACAAATAAAAAGTACCTGGTACCAAAAGTATTTTCATGAGTTGAGAGGAAGCTTTTGGGGATTTAGTGTATCTTTATTGTAACTCTAATTATTTGGTCAATTATTTTGAGGCTAATTATAGGGTAAATGACCTGGATTAAAGTTTGAAGAAAGTTTCAATCACAGTTTATTTTCCTCTCAGATAAATCCATCCTGGTTGAGCCGACATGGTTCATGAACTTTCCTGCATAACAACATCAACAGATTGGGAACAAAAACATTAATATATCTAACTTGAAATGCTGGAGAGCAGAAAGCAAACCACCATAGTCATATATTATGGTCATGCAAAGCTTTAAGTGGCTTATGGAAAATAGCTTTATGTTGTTGTCTCATCATTGGGTTTATGAATTCGCTGCATCAGTCCTGAAACAATGGAGCGGAGCAGCTGATGAGGTTATCTGTGGCAGTTTGGACGGAGGAGAACATCCCTGACGAAGGCTTACACCCCGCCCTCCACCTCCCAGCCACCATATTGTGCAAACACACCATGTAAACAGCTGGGAAGAGCAAGTGTGTGTTTGAGTGTGTGTGTGCCCCATTTATATACATGTGTGGGATAGAAAGAAATAAGGACTATAAGAAAGAACATTAAGAAAAGTAAAAGACAGACGAACACCAGGAAATGACGAGGATTAGATCAGAGATAGAAACACAGAGGCCTTTGTCTCTCTTATCCTCCCCTCGTAGGTGTCTCACACTTTAACCCCATGACTTCTTCACCTCTCAAACCCCCGATCACTCCCCCCTCCCCCCTTCTTTCTCCACACCCTTCCCCATTCATCCCTCCCTCTCAGCATCCCTCCGCCCTGTACTCCATCCCAGTGCAAACAGTCCTTATGCTGCAGGAACAAAGCACGGATGAATAATGGCAGTGAAATGTCACCGTTTCTTCATGGCTGCCACCTCCTCCCGCGCTCTGGCCAGCGCCCAGCCCTACGTTAACCATTAACCAGCCGAGCAGCACCTGAAGCTGGAACAATGAACATAAAGAGGGAGGGGGAGGGCAGATGGAAAAGTTAGAGAAGGTGCATGGAGGGAGAATAAAACTACGGAACAGGAACGTTTTTTTATATCACAGTACTCAAAGTCTCACTGTGACAAACCGAAGACTCCACAAAGTCACATACAGAATATCACCTGCTGTATTGTATTAGAACAACTCTTATCAGAACTAAAGAAATACATGTTTAAGCCCCTATATTTTGATATAATATGAAATGTTTGCTTTGAAGTTGTCAATTAGCATTGTTTTTTGTCCCATTACAGCGAAACAAATCTAAAAACTGTAAGATTTCTTGCAGATATGACCAAGTTGTAATCAACATATTTCTATCTCTGCTGCTGTCTCTCATGCTGTGCTGTTTTTGTAATCTGCAGGTGTCACATGAGCTCTGAGATCACCTTAGTCAAACAAGGATGGCAACGCGTCATCCGTAAATGACGCTTGAGTTTTTGTTGGTGGTGTTCCGTTTTTTCTTGTGTTCAAAAGATCCTCTGTACACTCTGTGCTGAGCAGCAAACAGCAGACAGACAGAGAGCAGCTGCCTCAGGTGTTGAATGAGAGAAAAAAGTGAATGCAGGTTTAGAGATCCCACAGTCATATCAAAAAATGTCTTGCTTCTGATGTTCGTCTCTATAAAACTACATGTGCTCCTTCTCTTTCATCAAAAACCCCCACAATCTACGACTATCCAAAATGCTTCCTCCTTTAACTCATAAGCATTTTTCTGCTCCAAAGGAAGAACAATCGTTACATCGTCAAAAGTATTACATACAATATCAATCACTAATATTAATGACATCTTATGGACTCTCAAAGACATCAATATCAGATAATAACTGTTAATGTTTTCTGTTTTCTCTGAAGACTTAACCTCTCTGCTCTGTAAACCCTCAGTGCCACATCAACAGTTTAGCTCCTCTCATTGTGCTGCGGGAATGAACACATCAAATATGACCCTCTCTATCCTCGTACTTCACCTCTTTGTCACTTTTATTTCTCTCTCAGACGCAGACTCCTCCCTCCATCTTTGCTCTCTACTTTCTTCCCTATAAATACCTCTGTGTTCCCTCTCTCTCTCGCTGGCCTCCAGCTAACACTAACACCTTTGTACGGCTAGCATGCCAGATGAGACTAAAATCAAATGCACTTTAATTGCAGCTTTCCCCCGTTATGAAAGGTGAGGAGGATTTACTGAGAGGAAATGATATTTTTAGGCCAAGATTTGGTGAAGAGGACTTGTTACTGTTTACTGTTGAAGAAAAGATCGAAATATCAAGAACACCCTTCAAATGATCAAGGACATGAAATCGGGAAGAGTTACTGTAACCTCTTTACAATGGTGCTAGTTGAACCAACTGCAATCCAAATGCAAACCAGTTTGGTTTTCCCTTCCCAATGCCGAATACTTCCCCATGTACATCGATGATTTACTCAGCAACGCCAGCGTGAATATCGCTCACAACAACAACAATGGCAGACGGTGTCGGAGCTATGCTAATGTTGCTCCAAATGTTCAACCCAGTCTCATGGCATTTCGTGTTCACCAACACGATTTTTGATCTATTGACACGATTTCCCCCTTTTTTTTCGTGTTGCACAGCACGATTTTAAAAGCAATGTATTTCTACTGGTAATGTGTTTCGTGACGGCAGCACGTCTTTTTCTCCGGTCGGGTTATGGAAGACCGGAAGCTGTGTGGTTCATAAAAACATGTTCTTACTCAATATCAAGCCACAATTATTGCTTTTATTTTAAAACGTATAATTTCGGATTTTTGTTGCCGTCTGTGATAAAAAGAAATGGGGCTCAGAGCCTCAGGATACCGAAATCTGTATTTTTCAAATCTTTTTTTCCTTCTAATTTGTTATTCTTTTCAAAATAACACACTGTTATTTACTCACCAATAACACACAATTATCCTTGCTTTTATTTATTGGTTTAATTCCATAATCTCGGGCTTTTTTGGCATCCGTCAGGAACTGAATTTCAAAATAAAATAACCGGAAACCGACGTAGGCCTATAAGGGACATTTCGAGCATCATTGCGATTGTCAACATTTCTGAGTTTAGGATGGCCGAAGACACTACACTACCCATAATCCCCAGCTATCGTTTAGGACTACAGTCCCCGTGATTAATCTTCAAACTCTGGGATTGGATGTTGGAGTGGCAGTGCGCCAAAGTTACGCCGAGCGTCAAACAGCTGTGTGAAATGGAACGAAACCACGCCAGACTATCCAAAACTGGAATCGAACGCCCCCCCAGAACTACACATGCTGGCTATTGTGTTTTGCAAAATGTTCTATGGGACGTCTCTACTGAACGTTTTCGTTTTTCCCACAATTAGAAGTTGCCAGTATTAAACACATTGGTGTTATCAAATGTAAAACATATAATTAATAAATGGGTGAAAATCGCTTGTGTCCATAATGCGCAGCATTAATATATACCCACATGACAGCTCATTGCTACTTTGTAATTCTACTCCACTACAATTCAGAGGTTAACCTGGTATTTGTACTCCTCTACACTTATTTGAGTTACTTTGCAGATTCTGATTAATGATGTAAAATATAAACCACCCTTAAATCAGACTTTTGTTACACCTGAGTACAATTCAGGGAAGGTGATTGTCAAGTGCCAACAATCAGGAGAGATATTTGATAGTTGGTGCTTGAGAAGACTAAACATGTATCTGCAATTGACATGAATGGAAATGAGTAATAAAGTATATTAATTACTCGTTATTCTCTACTAATCGTTCATTAAAGACATTATATAATGGCTATTTTGCACATCCATTTCAAGATTTCAAGATTTTAAAGGTTTATTGACATATCATACACAACTACGGTGTAGTTATGCAATGAATGAAAAACTTGGGTCACAGGTTCCTCAACAGTGCATTACAAGACATCTATCAATATGTGTGTACCTCCACCATTAAACTGTCATATTCTGCACATTTCTTATTCTATCTACATACATAAGAGTATAATTAATGTGTATAATATCAGTTAAAACAAGTGCTTCAACATAGTTAACATTGCAGGAAAGCAATATATTAGACGTTAAGTACTTTGTCAGGCTTAATATTTATCTGTAGATAGATACCCCCAACGTTTTTTCTTATTTAAAAGAAGACGTTAATCTGTTATTTAATGTTTAAATAAAGGTTAATTCGTTTTTCTGTTTTGCACCTCCTCCTATTAATATATCTTTGTACATCCTGCACTAAACTGTTTTATTGTAGCGATCACTTGCAGTATCTTCTTGATTTTTTATATTCTATATTTCTATCACAAACCTTCTACTTTCCCCCATAGGCGGTGCGTGAGGCTCAGGTTTGGGAAGGCTAAATAAAAAATGTTACCTGACGCTGCCCGCCTCCGGCGTCTGAGATCAACTCAATGAAAGCACCGCCTGCTGACCAATCAGAGCTCAGTGTGCGGAGTTTAAATCTATCAAGTCATATTACAGGATAAAGGAAATACAGTTTAAACTGCCGTATGCAGAGAAGATGCCGACGTGGCGCACTTATCATTCATATCACACTGATATCACATCATCAATCAGATCATCGATCATATAATATCACAATATTTCCTTATCTGAGTCAGCTTCTTGAGCCGTATCTGGCCGTGTAACACTTACATTGTCACATATACTGTATGCAGACGTATTATTGTAAGCAACACATTAAGTAATTAAAGTCCGATCCACTCGTGTCTTAAATGGGGCAGTGATATCGTAAAACTGTTGTACGCTTTCAAACACTTTTTAACCAGTTGTTCTGTATTCACCTTGCAGGTGGCTTGTATCCTGGATTATATGTTTAAGTCATGGATGTTTAAAGTTCATATTTGTCTAATATTAGTTTATTTTTTCATTCATGAAGTCTGACGCTGCGCTGTCACACTTGTCCCTGTTTGTGATTGGTCAAATGTTGCTAACCCCGCCCCTTTCACGTGAACGCGCTTTCAGCTGGAGAGAGAAACCCTGGCTTGATTTACCGAGTTGATAACCAGTGTCGTAGGACCGCTTAGCGAGATCTCGTTTGTTAGGGTTAGTTAAGATAACTCAAACATATCCAGGGTATGTTGAACTGGCTTCGTAGTACAGGGCACAGTGACTGCATAGCAGCGCTAATGTCAAAGACACAAACATTATACATTATATTTTTATTTTACCAGGATGCAGTGACACAAATATTTGGGAAGGCTTAGCCTTCCCTAGCCTACAGTTCCCGCCGCCCCTGTTTCCCCCTATGAAAGTATGTACTCTTAATATTTTTTTAATCAAATATAACACATAAAAACAATAATTCAATAACGTGCTTTAACCACTAGGCGTTGCACACAAGGTACACACAGCCATAATAACTTTGTATTATTAGTGTAGGACACTTATGTATGTACAACATCTGAAGATGTGTAGTTTTACTCATGTTTTCACATAATTTTACAGCATATTGCTATACTATTTCAGACTCAGTATTTACATTCTTATATTCAAAGAACATCAGTAATATCTTTAAAAACGACAAGTCCTTTTATATCAGCTGTGCACCGTTATGGTGTAAATATAACCTATCTACAAATTAGATCAAATGTAAAAGTCAGCCGAATTAGTGTTGATACTGCAAGGAGACGTATTGTGTGAAGAGAAATTGAAGATGTTGTTTAATTGTTGATATTTTTATGATCCACGTCAAGTATACAGTTTCGGCGGCTTTCTTCAGTTTTTCCAAAGGTCTTCTCATCAGGGCTCTATAAATAAAGAACTACGGCAGATCTGTAATATGTAATGCAGCCGAACCGTGTATTACAATGCCGTTATGTGATGACTTTCAAAGAGAAAAGCAAGAACACTCGGAATTAAGTATTATTTTATTCTTTTAAAATGTTTTACGGATTTCATATAATATAAACACCAAATCCTAGCATGCATTGCGGCTAAAACATCCAATCAGCGAGCTTAAACCATAGCTGAGGATCTTGGGTAATCGCTCGAAATGCCTACGTCTGTTTCCGGTTATTTTTATTTTGAAATTCAGTTCCTGACGGACGCCAAAAAAGCCAGAGATTATGAAATTAAAGCAATACATAAAAGCAAGGATAATTGTGTGTTATTGGTGAGTAAATAACAGTGTGTTATTTTGAAAAGAATAACAAATTAGAAGGAAAAAAAGATTTAAAAAATACAGATTTCAGTATCCTGAGGCTCTGAGCCCCATTTATTTTCCTCACAGACGGCAACAAAAGTCCGAAATTATACGATTTAAAATAAAAGCAATAATTGTAACACAACAGCATTTCAGAAAACACAACAGCATTTCACAAAACACAACAGCATTTCACAAAACACCACAGCATTTCAGAAAACACCACAGCATTTCACATTGGACGGAAAGGGTATTCCTTAGGGAGAACACTTCTTGTTTGTGATTGGACAGAGCCAGCCAGAGAAGCACTGCTGTGATTGGTTGTTTTTGCTGCCAGTCAAGAAATGACGCTTCGTGAATGATTGACCCAACACATCAGCCGTTAGCTCAGCTGTTAGCACACACTCAGAGCTCACAGCTCCTCATATCTGTTCAGAAACTGGACAAAAGTTAAACATATACAAACCACAGACTGTCTATGTCATGGTGAATACAGTCGCTGCTTTATTTATGTCTGTATGACGTTGTTGTGAGTGTGGACGGAGTAGCTACAGGTTAGTTTAGCTGATCGATCCGATTCCGATAGGATTTACATGGAGATACGGCCCGCCCCCTCTCCAGCGTCTTGTTTGAATGACAGGAGTAAACACAGAATTAATGCTTTATTAATTCATGGTTTTTAAGGGGCTTATCTCCATGTAAATACTATGGTAGACCACCCAATATTCGCATCGCTCTAATCGCTCGAGTTTCACCGCGGCTGTCAGCTGTGTTTGCTCCTGTCATTCAAACAAGAGGCGCTGGAGAGGGGGCGGGGCGTATCTCCATGTAAATCCTATGGGAGATACCAACTACAATAAAATGAACATATTTGACCGTGATTTAATTGTAATACACGTTTCAAAGTGATACCGAAGTAACTACATACTGATAGCAGTTAGTAAAAACCATGAATTAACGCTTTGACAAGTCTGCAAACAAGACGGCAGGTGAAAAGCTTTTAAAATGCGTGTTTTCTGAATGGAATTGGATCCATTAGGCTAAACCATAGACTGTATATATAAATGGACGTAGGGTCCGTGACGTCACCCATAGGATTCTACAGAGTTGCCGTGAAGCCCTTAGTAGGCGGAGTCGGCGACTAACGGCTCGACAGTGACGTCAGAGTCTAACTCCCGCCTTCTCCCGCCTGCTCCAAATAAGGGCAAAGAGGCGGTGCTTAGGTGGAGCCGAGGCGGGACAGGGCGGGATCTGCTGCCACCGAGCGTGACGTTCCAGACCTAGCTCAGGCTAAGAAGCTAAGCTAACATGCTCTCAGTATTAAGCTAACAACCTATGCTAACAACACAGTCTATGCTAACAACCCAGCTTGCGGTCACTGCTCCTCGGTCCCGCCATATTCTGAAGGTAAGATACCCTGTAACTTTACAAAACTTGTCCTTTTGATTTAAATGTTCTTGAACCTACACTATACAATTGTTTTTTAAGTGCTTCACCATTTTTCAAACATAAATGTCATTTGTAACTAAACTTTGTAAACTAGCAGAGATATGGCCAGTGTTGCGTGAATTAAATTTAATTAATGAAATATGACTGTAGAAAAAGAAAGGTGCTTTTATATTGATTAAACCATTTTTATTTCTTTCAGCATTAAGAAAAAAGAAGATGGCAACCTCCTCCACGCCAAACTGCACAACCTGTAAGTTGATGGTCCTGGCTCACTTTACATGACTTCAGATGGTTGACATTACACACAAACATACTATACATATATGTATATATACATGTGTGCACAATTGTAGATAAACAGCACACAGTATATAAATATATCTATATATATATATATATATATAAACTGTGTGCTGTTAATCTGTTTTTTGAGGTGTTGCTCTCTTGTTACTTTTAACAATACAGGTGTGATTTCAGTTATTTTGTATGTTATTGTCAAAGGAACAAAATGAGCAACCCTTTATACTTAATTTGATATTCCTCATTATCTGAAGCATTTGTTACTCTCATTTATTTTCCTCCCATAGTGACTGTATGGATAATCGGAGACAGCTATGTCCGGCGTGGAGCCCAGAGAGCTACAGAGACCATCGGCAGCAACCTTGGCCTCGAACTGAGGGTGTGCTGGTTCGGTTGGGGTGGACTGCGCTGGAGAGGTGTCCTCCCTTTCTTTTCCTACTCCCTGCGAGGAAGAGCAGTCCCGGATGTCCTCCTCATCCACTGTGGCGGCAATGACTTGGGGGATGTGCCCAGTGTTCAGTTGCTGAACCAGATGAAGGAGGACCTGCACCAGCTTCACCATCATCGGCAGATCATGCTCTCCCAGAGGCGCCGGTGGAGGGCTGGTGCAAATCCTGTCAAAATTGACAAGGCCCGGAAGTTTGTTAACAGTGTTATGGCTATTTTTGTTCATAGCCTAAATGGTGTCATTGTTGACCAATCCAACATTAGACATGACAGTCCTGGGCTGTTTTTGCGAGATAGAGTTCATTTCACCCCTAGGGGAAATTATATATTTTTTTTAAGTCACTAGCCAACTGCTAAAATGTCAGTATCACTGTTTTTGGATTTGGCCTTTAGAGTATGTATTCTAAGGCCCTTGCTAAGCCCAGACTGTCATAGCTAATGTTGAGTTAGATATTACATCTGTAGCCATAACACTGTTAACATGGCTGCTCTTCCTCTATCAAATGAAAGGATAAGCTTACCATACAATACAGAAAACATTACACATTAAGGCTCAAATCTTTTCCCAAGCCGGAGCAGTCTGAAAAGAGTCCCAAGTTTAAAAACACAAAATCTTAACAATGAATACTACGCTGTCATTTATCAGTGACAATGAAAACAACAAGAAGGTCTCCCCTAATCCCATGTATTTTGGCATCAATTATGTCATAAGCATACCATAGAATGTAATTATGAAGTGCAATACCCACAATCCCTACAGGGTTGTAACGTCACAGAAGACAATACCTTTTAGAGAGCTTCGAAAATTGTTCAGTATGCAGATAAATATTTGTTTTACAATAGAAACATTTTTCTCCATAAATGTTCCCACATGTTGTGAGCATCTACTTTAAATCTTTTGTCAACAAATAAAAAACATCTTAATTTCCTTTACGACAAGATTTTGTTTATAACACCACTACATTAACAATAAGCATAGGAAAATGATAAATGTCAACATTTAAGATTGTGCTTTTACTCTTTATTTAATCAGATCTATTTCACATTGAAAATGTGATAAATACACAAGCCACATTGAAAGTTACATCTGGCATTTTATGAAAAGTAAAGGTTTAGAATCATTTTATGACTCAAGTACACTAGAAAATAAATTAAAGATGTGCAACAACTGTATCAGTAATTAAAATGATATAACTTATGTACAGGGTTGGGAGGGCTACTTGCCAAAAACACAACCAGTAACTTCATGTGAGTATCAAGATATAAAAGTAATGTAACCTGATAACTTTATTTTTCTTTTGTATTACGGCGGAGTCTGCCTGTTTTCCAATTTGTTTTGTTTGTTGGCTGCTGCTACCCAAACCAACATCCTCCTCACAAGCATGACTGTTGGAATGTCATTATGCTCCACATGTGGAACAACAAAGGCTTCCTCAGGTGTGTCTTGTATCATAATGATATTGCTCTGATCAGGAGCAAGACTGTTTTCACCACTACCATGTAGGGCTGCACGATTTTGGGAAAAAATCTAATTGCGATTTTTCTGAAAAATATTGCGATTGCGATTCGAATTGCGATATTTGTTTTTAAGCGACCCAACGGAAGTTTCTTGTAAAATGCGGCCATAACTCCGGCTAGGAAGGTCGTATCAACGTGCTCCCGTCTCTAGCGCCCCGCAGCCCGAGCTACGAGTAAAAAAACGAAAGTTACATGAAACTTCCGTTGGGTCGCTTTAAAGTCAAGCTTCAGTTTAAGATTCACCCTGTAATAGAAACATGTGATGGAGCATTACTAACCTGACTCAGATGCTGTGTTTCACCAAACCATCTAGGAAAGCTCCATTGGAAGCCATTTGGAAAGGGCAGGCACTTTCAAAAATACTTGGCAGGTGATTGGATCAATCTGTCTATCACCTTCTATCATGGGCTATTTCAGAGAGCATTACCACATGATACAATCAAACTATTATCTGCTCTAATTCTAATGAAAGGATGTGAACTTAAAAGATATGGAATAACAAATGTATTTGGAACAACATATTTATTTATGTTTTTTTTTTCAACAGCTGCCATTTTGTTTCTCTCAACAAGTCTTAGACACAACTTTAGATTCACACAAATTGAACAATTTCAATAGGAAAATAAAATAGGACCTTTCTGCAAACAAAGTTATTCAAGTATGGCTCAGGAGCAGCATCTAAATATTGCACATACTGCAATGAATGTAAGTAAAGTGATAATACAAATGTAATTAAAATTGAAATAGATAAAGTGCAGAACAAATACAATTGTGATTCCCTGATATCTCTACTTCTCAAAACTAATTTGTACAGATTTTTTGTCAAGAAAACCAGCATGTCAACCTTTGCTGGTTTCAGACATGAACGCTGACATGTGACCACGTTGCCTCCAGCACTAAACACTCTTTCTGATTGGGAACTCGTTGCTGGGATACACAAGAATTTGCTAACCAGCTTGCTCAGCATGGGAAAGTTAACACGGTGTACCTTCCACCAGGCCAGGGGATCTTCCTCTCCATCGATGGTGGGAGTCATTAGGTAGGTGTTCAACTCAGCTTCTATGGCCCTCCAACTGCACAGTGGTTGAAGCAGGGCCAGGGGCACAGCAGTGCTGCTCTTAAAGAAGCTGCCCAATGACCGCTTTGCCTTCTTCGAAGTGGATGGCTCTGCCTCTCCTGCACTCGGAAGCACGGCGTCTGTGGTGCTGGCTTGAGCCCTCTTCTCCTGCAAAACACAGATGAGCGTAGAGATGAGAACTGTTAAGTTTTGCATCAATGTCATTCTGAGCAATTGGGCATTTTATGTAAACATTAAAAAAATTGCCAATCAATTAAATCAAAATACAATATCATTGCATGTGGCATCTTGTGTTCACTAAACTGCACATAAATACAAGTTACCTTTCGTGCCACCTGTTCCATTTCGATCTTCACTCTTGCTTTGATGTCTGGGACTTTCTCTGTGCTCATGTAGTCTGTCTTGAATCTTGGATCAATAAACGAAGTGATGTCCAGAAGCTCCTGTGTGTAGAATTATTAGAGAATAGTTAACTCAAAGAATCTACATTGTATGCCTCCAAGCTTATCAATTCCTTTCATCAATGTAGGCATGTTTTTCTAATAGCAAAACAATGATCTCAGAGACAATAAAACAGTTGAAACCTTATCAATTCCCATCCCTACCTGTGTGGCTGGGTCGCTGTATTTATTCTCCATGTAGCCAAGGACCAGTAACTTTATTTTCTTGGTAAGGGCCGTGTCCTCGTCCTTTGCAGCCAGAGTTGATGTTTTCAGGAGATGCAGGACTGGCTTCAGGTACGATACGCTTACATAAGCTTCACCAGAGAGGGCATCTGTGAACTCCTGGAGAGGACGCAGGGCATTGTTGATGGATTCAAGGACTTCTATGTCCTGCCAACTGGGGACCAGGTGACGCGTCTTCCTGTCTTCAGAGAGAACCTGAGACAAGGTCTTTCTCTGCTCCAACACCCTCCCGACCATTTTCTGCCTTGAGCCCCATCTTGTTGGACACTCTGTGATCAATGAGTGCTCCGGCAGATGCAACTCTCGCTGGGCCTCACTCAGTGCGGCCTTCTTTTTCAAACTGTGTGAGAAATGGCAAACCAAAGACTTACAAAGTCCTGTTGCCCGATTTATACGGTCTTTCACGGTCTTCTCTTTCAGAGCCTTTTCTGGAAAATAAAATCATTAATTAATTAATAAATGGATGGTTTGGATAATTTTCGGTCATACTCTTACAAATGTGTGTGAAAATACAGTAAGAAACAAATCTAACATATCAAAAACCATTTCACACAATAAAACTCAAACAATTTTAAGACCGAAAAAAGGAATATGCTGAAGCCAAGGCTTATGTTTTGCCTATCCTTTACTGTACAATACAATCTAAAACAAAACCCAGAAAATCTCAAAGAAAGAAAAAAAAGACAAACCAAGCATTCATGCTAAATTAAAATGCTGCATTATTTTACTCTTTGAGACTTTTCTAAATTTGAACAGAGAATTACACAATTTCAAATCATCACTAAGATGATTCCATATGTTTACTCCCAAAACTGAAACACAACAAGAATTAACATGTATTCTTGCTTTACAAACACATAACCCTCTTAAATTATAATGTCCTTCTATTAATTTAAACGTATTTAGAATACAAACAGGCTTTTGCTCCCAACACAAAAACTATTTCTAAAGTTTTACTATAAAATATATCAGCACATTTTAAGGTGCAAGACTTTATGAAATAATGGATTGGTTCAATCAAAACATTATTTGAGTAAGGTACAGTATTGCATTTTTCAAATAGAAAATGTAATAACAATAATTATAGAACTGAGAGAGGTGAGAGAGGGAGACACACTTACCAATCGCAAGATGCAGCCTGTGTCCAAAGCGCTGAAGCCTTGTCCAGTGATTCAGTTCCACAGCTTTTACAACATTGGATCCGTTATCAGTGGTGATGCACGTCTGATCCTCTTCCTTCAGACCCCAGTTGGACAAGGACTCTCTTAGTCCATGCGCAATATTCTCTCCCGTGTGGTCAGCAGGAAAGTATACCGTTTGCAGGCAATGACTCTTCAACTCAAAGTCGTCATCTATGAAGTGCACGGTGAGACTGAGATACGGCTCGGTCGTTCTGCTCGACCACAGATCGGTTGTTGTCGCATAGTACTCGACATTTTTCAGCTCTGTCTCAAGTTTATTCCTACATTGAGTGTACATTTCTGGGATGGCCACTTGACTAAAGTATGTGCGGGAGGGAATAGCATATATTTTATCCAGCGTTCGGATGAGTTTTTTAAACCCTTCGTTGCTCAGAGTGTTAATAGACACCATGTCTTTAGCGAGGTAGTGCGTTATCGAATTAGTTATCTCACGGTGCCTTCGTGAGCCCTTTTCATACGGCGTAACAGCCGCAAATGACTCTGAAACAGTAGCTTGCTTAGCGCTAGACTGGGCTACGGGACGAAACACTGCGTTTCTGGCTGTGCACTCGTCATATACCTGCCTGTGGTGCCTTTTCAAGTGCTGATAAAGGTTTGTTGTGTTGCCTCGGGATGTAGCGACTTTTCCCTGACATGTCGTGCAAAAAACCTGCTTTTGTCCCACATCTGTGGTCCTAAACCCGAAATATGTCCAGACCACTGAAGTGCTGCTTTTTTTCGGGACTAAATTATCGAACGTTTCTTCTGGCGCGGCTGCAGCCATTTTAGAGTGTTGGAAACGTCTTCACACGTGGGCGTTTCACGTGAAGTGTTGTTGTTGGGCGTATACTTAGTTACCTTGGGCCACTTCTGATTGGTTAACAATGGTTGGTACATGTGGAGCACATGTTAAAAAATCGCAGGCTTTGCGATTTGATAATCGCATCATCTCGAATCGCGATTTCGATTTAAAATCGATTAATCGTTCAGCCCTACTACCATGGTCTACATCTGCAACCTCCTCCTTGCTATTAACAGTCGAACTAGGACTGTCACTTACCTCGTCATTGCTACTCACCCTGCTTCTCCTTCTAGGCTGTTGTTCTTTGCCATTGGTGAAATAGAAAATGGTGGGCACTGCAGTGTTTTTCAGGCATCTCCTTCCCTAATAAAAATAATAAACAAAAACACATAAAATAACTTTTTGAGGTCTGTAGATATTCAACTTTCTTTTGAATAATGTTGTTTTAAATGTAAGAGTGCATTATAAAAGACAATAGAGAGCCAACATGTTAACTATGCAGTTAATCCATTCAACAATTATGTGTTTCCAAGATTCAGATTCAAAGGATTTATGTCATATGCTACAGTGTAGGAATGGCAATGAAAATCATCTGTCCCGAGCTCCTCCAACAATGCAACATAGTTATATAAGACATAAAACAATAAAAGAAATTCAAAATTAAATTAAGAATAATAAATTAGTGCAGGCAGAAATCTATATACACATAAATATAATAAGACATATGCAAGAACAGAATGTAAAGATAAATATTGTATAGTAAAATGAACTTAAATCCTTTTTTTTTTACAGTGATAGCTGTTAAAATAAATAAGTTATAAGATGACAACAGATGAATGAATGTTGCTATTAAAATAATGTAAAAAAAGGCAATATAATTCATCTGTTTTTAACATAGAGTATGTGGGGGGAAATGGCAATTCTCTATCTATGATAAAGAGTCTTTGCATAAATTGAAGAGAAATGTGATGGTTTGCAAACAAAATCGATTTCTATGTTTCTATACTTAACTGGCAAAATCTTAATTTGGCCTTTAATCAAAATAACATTACTCATCACTGATGTGCAAGCTGTGCCATAACAATTATTTAGCATTGTATAATGTATAACATGTATTTAATTAGTAACAACAATTTACACTCACAAATGGAACCAAGTTATTTTTATTTTTTTTAAAGGATCTGTACCCATGAGTCCGTGCTGAGGTGATGACTCTGAAAGTGTTCACTGCACAGGCGAGATGAAACGTTGTAGTGTTGTCACGATACCAACATTTTGGTTTTGATACCGATACCAAGTCAAGAATTGCGATTCCGATTCTTTTTCGATACTTTTCTTAAAAAAAGGGAAACAGTCTTAAATATAATCAGGGATGCAAACTCATCAGGTATGAAAAAGGTGACAAGGATCCGAGCCCCCGACCCACGGAATATCGGCTTTAAAATTAGGAATAACAGATGATTTTAGCAGTCAGAACAACTAAAGCAGCAGTGTTACTAAGAACAGAAACGCCAAAGAGTCACATCTAATATAATATTATAAAAGCATTTATTTTAATTGTGTAGCAGTGAGTTTAACATTTTGGCAGCACTGTTGAGCATTTTGAAAATGTATTTTCATGCCTCTGTGCAAGGCTTAGTCTTTCTATCTTTATGGTCAATGGTGTAAAGTAACTAAGTTCATAAACTCAACAAGTACTACTTGGGTACAATTTTGAGATACTTGTACTTTATTTAAGTATTTCAATGTTTCTTTTGCTACTTTGTACTTCTAATCCACTACAGTTCAGAGGTACATGGTGTACTTCTACTCCTCTACAGTTCAGAGGTACATGGTGTACTTCTAATCCACTACAGTTCAGAGGTACATGGTGTACTTTTACTCCACTACATGTATTTAATACCTTTAGTTACTTTAGATGTGGACAAATGATGTGAAATATAACCAAGTGTTGAATCAGACTTTAGTTCCACCTGGAGTAAATCCACCAGCTACCCTGCAGTCTACAAAGTCATTCAGACTAGCTGCACTTCACCAGCTTTGAGAACACTTTCATGATCAATCATTATAAAACACATCATATATTATTCTGAAATGGACCAATCTGCACAATGACTACTTTTACTGTCGCTACTTTTTACTTTTACTGTAACAGAGTATTCCTACATCTGGTGCTTCTAGTACAAGACCTGAGTACTTATACTTTTACTGTCGCTACTTTAACTATATTTTGATGATAATACTTTTGTACTTTTATTTGAGGATCATTTTGAATGCAGGATTGTTCCTACATTCTGGTACTTCTACTTTTACTCAAGTACAAGATATATATTTATACCACCTCCGTTTATACCCTATGAAAAAAACTAATAGAAAACGAAGGCTAAAGCTAACGTTAGCAGATAGTGATGCTAGTTTGCTAGTTAAGTTTGCTCAACGATAATATTGCGACAGAAAAACTTTTCAGTGCACATCATGCTCTGCTGCTCCGACAGGGAGCTCTGCTCTGAACACCTGAACGGCCCGTTCACAGACTTCTGGCGTCTTTTTTGTCAACAAGCCGAGGCGCAGCGGCAGTTTCACTCCCTCTTTCAGCCATACTTCTAGTTTTCTCACATGCTCTGGCAGCTAGCGCGTGGCCGCGTGCACGAGAGAGGGGAGGGACTTAGAGCGTGCTTGAGGAGCGGGACTGCAGGCACGGCTGCAGTGCAGCGAGTGGAAGCAGAGCGCTGAACACACACGGCTCTTATTAAAACGGCGCTTTTCCCCGTCATTCTTAAAGTACCGATACTAATGAAACGGAGGAATCGTACCGTTTTTAACGGCAGGGTATCGCGGTACCTTTCAAGTATCGGTACACCGTGCAACACTAGTTGGGGGTCCATTTATTCCCCCGGATGTTCAGCACCCACTGGTCCAACCTTTACTAGAAAATACATGAAAACCGACCCAAAGACAACAGGAGGGTTAATGCCATATTCACTTAATAACGCATGAACAACTTTTACAAATATTTCTATATAGTCTGTGTTGGTCAATGTAATCTAGGTTGCACATTTCCTGCTGAAATACATGCATGCACTCTTAAAACTACTGGGTTAAAAAATAACCCAATCATAACCCAGCTGCTGAGTCACTATAGGACAGAACACGCGCTGGGTTGTCTTAACCCATACGCTGGGCTGGATCATTTTAACCCATGTGCGGGGTTGTTTATTTGACCCAAGCTAGTGATTGAAATTAACTATATCACTGGGTTAAATAAATATAAACCATACATTGGGTTGTTTATTTGACCCAAGCTAGTGATTGAAATTAACTATATCACTGGGTTAAATAAATATAAACCAGACATTGGGTTGTTTATTTGACCCAAGCTAGTGATTGAAATTAACTATATTGTTGGGCTAAATATAATATAATAATAATGTATAATAGTGTAATGAATTATCTCCAAACACAACGTATATATAAAAATGCATTTATTGATAATTTGAACAGCTTTGGCAAATCGCCAACATCCATTTCCACTACAAAAGAACAATGCATTTTAGCACAATACAAATTCAATATATTTAACTCTTAAATAAATTTAAAAAACACCTTAAAAACAGTGCGAGGGCCTTGAGAAATATCTGTGTGTATTTTAACCATCACTTATGAGTGAACACAATTTTCAGGAACAGTTCTGCGTATTAATTTAACACATGGACCATAAAGACCCAATACATATAAAAGTATAAAACAACATCTACGAACAGTCCTTCAACTTGAAGCTGAACCGTAACAAAACTGTCAATAAACACAACAGAACACAGATGTAAAGCAGCAGGATGTAAACAGAGGAGAACAGTGTGTGTGTGTGTGTGTGTGTGTGTGTGTGTGTGTGTGATTGTTAAAGTGCAACTTTGTTGGTAGAATTAAACTGCCAAAAGCTTTTTCAGGCTCAACACCCTGGGCTTCAAGGTCCCCTCATCCAGGCCCATCAACACTTTCTGGGTGAAGTCGAAAGTGTTGACCAAGTCTTTTGGGTAGCTCAGATGCAGGGCAAAGGTCAGTGCAAAAAGCAGGATGAATGCAGCAGCCAGTGTGGGGAGTTGGATTACTCCGTTACCCTCAATGACAACAGCGATGTTCTCTGGGCAGAAGAGTGTGGTGTCTGTTGACCTGGCACTGATCATGAGAAGTCCGACCGCGATGTCCTCTGTGTCTGGATCATCAGACTGCTCCACCTGATGACAAGAACAGATAAACGTTACCCAAATTGCCTCTCTCAGAAATGTGTTTTCTGAATAATACATCAGTGACATATCACATCAAATAACCGTATGTTTTGTGCATAATGTGGGTTTAAGGAAACGCCTATTAGCATTGCACAACATAATGTTACAGCACCAGAAACATCAGCCTCCAAAATAACCAATCAGTTGACATAAATGCTTTCAACAAAAAAACATTTATAACCTTCATAAGGGTAGGATTCATTTTATCACTGTATTAGACTGTTACTATTAGCTAGTTGTACCTAATAAACTGGCAACTGAATATGTATTTACAGTATAATCTCTCCCTACTACACATACAAAAATATATGGGGAACACTAGAAATTATTTTGTATTGAACACTGATGCTGCAGGAAAGAAAGCCCTCATGATTGTGTATTTTATTAAATCACGTGAGCCCATTTTTTACACTGAAACCTAAAGAGCTTAACTTCAAATAAATCCTAAAGTAGAAATCATATTCAGCACCTCTGAAGTGTTGAAGTAAAGGGAGATTATATTCAACATGTCCATTGTGTACCTTACAACAATTACAATTCTTATGGCAATATTCAAATCTTGGAACTAGAACCTGAATGGGATGTGAGCAACACAAGAGATAATGTTTGATTAACACCTCAGTGACAGAATCAAGCTTCGATGACACCAGGACAGTTCATACTTTTTCAAACTCAATCTATCATTTATTATTATTTTCACTATAAAAATTCAAATAATTGTCTCCCTGCGATAGAGCTCCTGAAACAATGTAACAAGATAAACTATATTTTTGGATGATCTGTCACATACATTGAATACAGTTATTATGCTGACTTACATGCCACAGCCTCAGAAACGTGGTCATCTTCATGCAGATATGCAGGCAGAGCACGGAGGACAGCAGCACGTCGGACATGGACGTCACCTTGCTCCTTGAGTGTGAGAACATATCTTTGTTTTACTTTGGATGCTAAACAGTATAACCACACAACAATTGATATCACAAGAAAGCGTTCTTCCATGACTGCAGAGATTAACATTTTGACAAAGATAATCCACTCTAGTATGAGAATAAAACACCAAGAGGCATAACCGACTCACCTGGAGGTCATAGGAGGCAAATAGCTGATCCAGAACTTCAGTTTCCTTTCCTTGCTATCCAACTCCGCATAGAAGTGGTTCTTCAGGTTGAGGTTCGTTATCCTGTGAAACTCTGCTAAAATATAAAATGACTATTTAATTCACAGTACAATGTATATGTGGACTGAAGGCAGCAGAGATAAACAGAAACATAACATGCTAAATCTGAGTAAACATGTCAAAGTTATCAGTGACAAAGGCACACAAAATAATTATATAGTTGTAATAAATAAAATATTTTCACCTGTGACTCCATTTTCAAGGCAGGTCAGCGTTCCAGGATCTCTCCAACAGGTAGCTCATCATTGATGATCTCATTGCGCCGCAGGGCAAAGGTAGTCTGCATTAACTTTTAAATCAAGGGAATAATAATGTTATAATGTTCAAGTAACTCTACCCTTGTATCAAAGACAGCAGCACAAAGTTTGCATTTTAGTAACCATGTGGAATAAACATGGACGCCTACAAACGGCGGCACTTGCTGGCGGGCATGTCTGAAGATAGACCAACAGCCAATCACATGAAAGCTATGCTTTGCTCCCACAATGCAGTTCGGCTAAGCGTGACCTCACCCCATTGTGTGTAGGGGCCGTAACATCACTCCATTCACTTTGAATGGAGTGACGTTACGCTATGCCAAACTGCATTGTGACAATCAAATCATATGCCAGTACAAGCTCTAGCCAATCAAACCGCGTGCTTGTGTGTCCTGGGCGGGATATTCATGTGAGTGGTTGTTGGTCGAGCTTCAGACAAGCCCGCCGCCGTGTGTGTAGGGGCCCATGGCATGCCACAGTTGCGCCGCTGCGAGGCTTCACTCGCACCCCCCCCCAGCGCGTCACAGTTTCTCCATTGTGAGGCTTACCAGATTGAAGAAGCCATATATCTGCCAGTTGCTTCAGTTTCCTTAAGAGAAAAAACATTGAAGGTTAGCTGGGTTGCAAAGTTTTCACAAAATGATCTGAGAAACACTATTTTCGCACCTAAAATGGCGGCAGGCGGAGCGCTTTTTTTTGTTACAGCATGCATTTCTGTGCATGTTGTATTAACTTAGACTAGAGGCAAAGCGGATTTACGTTCATTTTATCCACTAACGTTATACCATAACCGTGCGTTCTGCATGTTTGTAAAAGCAAGCTAACTTGAAACATTAGACTATTAATCTGTTAAATCCGGCAGCCGTCGGTACCGAGGGGTTCTTGTTCACGAAATTTTGTCTCAGGGCTTCTTAACATTTAAAAACCAAGATAAAATATCAGATTAAAGCTGAAATTCCACATATTATAGAATTATTAATATCATCACTGTGCGATCGTTACCTTTGCTGAGTTACATGTATTTGAAAACGCTGGGGGGTATAAATTACCTTGTAAAATGAATAGTCTAGTGTTTCAAGTTAGCTTGCTTTTACAAACATGCAGAACGCACGGTTATGGTACATTGTAGTGGATCAAATGAACTTAAATCCTCTAAGTTAATAAAACATGCGGTAACAAAAAGAAGAAAGAAAACGCGCCGCCTGCCGCAATTTTAGGTTCGACTTTTCCAGAAAACTATTGCAACACAAACGTTCCACTTTGAGATATAACTTAAAACAATATAAAAATACTGTCTTACACGTAAGTTAAATCGTTTTTCAAGTGAGGCAGATATTAAATGTAGGCTAACTAACAAGAGCTCAAATCAAACTAACACACCATGCGACACAAAGTGCATTAGATGCAGAAATGAATAACACATCATTTAAATACTGTGCAAAGGCAAGACGTAACTCACCAGAGTAGTGCGGCCTAAAAAGGATCACGATTCCGGCAGTGAGAGCACGGTGGGCAAAGTATTCTTAAAAGTTTGAGCGATTTCAACAGAGGCGGAGATAATGGGGCGGACTCTGGTGAAGGATAGAACGTTCGGCACTAGTGATGGGTCGTTCGCGAACGATTCGTTCTTTTTGAACGAATCTTTGAAGTGAACGAGAGAACTGATTCCTCCACAAAAACGATTCGTTCGCGAACGACGAACTTAAAGAACTGGGAAACAGTTCAGAACTGTTTCCTACAGTGTAGCTACTGTAATCAGAGCCTGAGCTACGCACACACACACACACACACACACACAACAACACCAAAAAAAAAACAAAAAAAAAAAAAAAAAAACAAAAAACAAAAACAAAAAACAACACAAAAAAAAAAACACACCAAAAAACAACAAAACAAAAACACACACAAAAAACACACACAAACCAACACACACAACAACAAAACACACACAACACAAAACACACACCACACACACACACACACACCCACACACACACACAACACACACCACACACACACACACACACACACACACCACACACACACACACACAACACACACAGAACGGGACATCCTCCTCAACCTGTCCGCAATAAAGAGGACGGATACCTGAACCGTAGCGTCCAGCTAGCTTAGCGATAAATACACACATCTTTGTATTCTCCTCCCCCTGTCGGCCCTAAAAGCTTCAGATGGTGGATACCTGAGCTCCATAGCGTCCCGCTAATGTGAAAAACACACAGCGTTAGCGGGACATTCTCCTCCCCCTGTCGGCACTAAAAGCTTCAGAGGGCGGATAGCTGGGCTCCGTAGCGTCCAGCTAGCTTAGCCGCTAGCTTAGCAATAAATACACACAGCGTTGTATTCTCCTCCCCCTGTCGGCCCTAAAAGCTTCAGGTGGCGGATACCTGAGCTCCATAGCGTCCCGCTCATGTGAAACACACACACCGCGTTAGCGGGACATTCTCCTCTCCCTGTCGGCCCTAAAAGCTTCAGAGGGCGGATATCTGGGCTCCGTAGCGTCCCACTAGCTTAGCCGCTAGCTAAAGGTAAACATAGATGGGTACATACTATAGAATATGAATAAATCGTCACCGATGTAGAGGATATATTTTTGTATTCACTTTGAACTCGCCCAAATGGAGTTTAATGCTTTTGGATTTAAGCACATAGTCCATGCATGGGTTTGAAAGTATAACGTGCTAGCCTGCTGTAATACATCGTATAGTCAGGCACACATTTATGAGAGATTTAACAATGGCCAATTATATTTCTTAAATAATATGTAGCCTATTCCCAGAGCATAATTCATGGGGCAACAAGGTGAGGTGTAAAATGTGTTTTAATATCATAAATGTTACGCCAGCAAACTTCTTGTACGGACTTCGGCAGTAGTGAAGACTCACTAAGTACAAAGACGAATCGTTCGCGAACGTGCAAATCACCAGATGTCGTTCGCGAACCGGTGAACGAATCAGTGAACGAATCAGTGAACGAATCTTTCAAGTGAACTGAATCAAAAGATTCGTGTCCCCGAAGGGAATCGGAATTCCCATCACTACTCGGCACGTCGGGGAGCACATACTTGATGACGTCAGACCAGCGTCAGACAGATTCATTACAAATGTTTGAGTACTATTACCAATATGTCCCAAAGTGGTTGAACACTGTACACAATAATAAATCAGTTCATAGTCATCAGAACATTTGCGGTGAATTAACTTTTTGAAATGTTTGAGTTAAAACAATCAATTTTCTTTCAGAAGCTTGTAATGTTCGGTCTTACAGTGTGCAAGAACACTGGTGATTCTGTGAAATCACTGGCTGATTAGTGGTTTTGAAAAATCACTGTTGTGGTTGTAGTGGTTTTTCAAAATCACTTACTAGTGATTCAATAAGTTACAGAATTGTATAATTATATAAATATAGGTAAAATATAGTGATAAAATATAGGTTACATATCTTGTGTTGTGAGAAATGACAACAAGATGGTTCCAGAATGATTCAGAAGTGGGAAAATGAATAAAGCAACCTCTGGGTTAAAAATAACCCAGGCAGGTGTTCAACTGCAATTGAAGCCCTAATAACCCCTTTGACCCAGCATGAACAACCCACCAGTGTGTTTACAGTACCCAAATAACCCATAATTATGACCCAGCCAAATCAACCCAGCAATGTGTTTATAGAAATAACCCAGCATTTTTAAGAGTGTGGGCCTACCAAGTTACTGCGTGGCACTTTGGTTTTGATAAAACAGTGTAGTTCCACTATATAAACGTTACATTCATAATCAAATGAGACAATGTGCAAGATAAATAGCTATTTATTGTTATTCTTAATGCTTGTCATTCACACGTTAAGAAAATAAAAATAAGTACCGATACATAGCAGAACAATTGTGGCGATGTTCAGCTTAATAAGCCTTGTTCAACATCATTTCTTTAGCTAATACTATAGCGGGCTGCAGGCGAACCAAGTCCGCGTTTCACTCTATGATTTCGCTGCATTCCTTGATCTCCAGTTATAACGCCGGGCTCCGAAGCTAACGGAGCCGCAGGGGGCTAGCTATGGGATTAATTGGGTCCCCTTTAACATTTGCTCCCGTTCAGCATTATGGGCGTCATAGCCATATACTATAAAAGTCTTACCCAAGGCTGAATCATAAACTAAAATGTATATATACACACATGTATAAAGGGTTACGTCCTTAGCTGGCTAATAAGCTACATCACAAGCTAAGCTACAAGCACACACACACACACACCTGCTAACGGGGTTAACATGTATAATATTATCATTTTACTCACCGAAAAAAGCGTAGACTTCTTGGAAGTTTCTGTTAGTAACAATATTCCCATAATCACCACGAACACGGCTAAGCTAAAGGGTCAAGTACAGTACTATGACTAACTAACGTTGTAGCCTCTATGGTTGTAGCCTAGCAGAGTGGACAAGTTGCTGTTAGCTGACAGTGAGGCATGTACATGTCCATCAAAGTGACCCCGCCCTAATTTATGCAAAAACGTTAAGACCTAATATAAATAAAAGGGTTGTGTTAGAAAACAATTCACTCACAGATTCATAATCATGAAGGTGGAATCTAACTATATCGATAATAATATTTATTGCATCCATGGGTAGAACATGTTTTTTTCTGCTGTAAAGTTGGGCATTTTAACATGGGGGTCTCTGGAAATGCTCCTTTCTGCAGCCAGCTCCCTAGCGGCCCATGTATGAACTGCAGTGTGTGGCACTTCCGTATTGGCTTCCCGGAGTGTTCCCCAGAGTTTGCCGCTTGGGCTAAACTAACCTGTTGCTGCTCCGTCCACACTCACAACAACGTCATACAGACATAAATAAAGCAGCGACTGTATTCGCCATGAATAGACAGTCTGTGGTTTGTACACCGCTGTCATTGGAGGCAGTCACAATTTCTACAGGCTCGCACCTGTTAGCATCTGTTAGCATCTAGCTCTCCTGCTTAAAACTTTTAGCCATCCCTGTTATACAAGTAGTAGTTTTAGTTGTCTGCGATCTGCCGAGGCCTACTCCCACCTGTGAGTAAGGCTGCATGAGGTGTTTTCCTCCGGAGACGGAGCAAAGAGACGGAGCGGCTCCACCTGTTGGCATGCGATCTGCGATTTACGGAGGCCTGCTCGTCACGAAGAGACGGAGCGGCTCCACTGTTGCTGCTGCTGCCTGCGATCTACGGAGGCCTGCTCCCACCTGTAGAAATACGGCTGTACTGGAGAGGTTTTTACTCCGGGCGTGTGCTGCTGTACGGAGGAGGATTTTACCACCGCTGGGGCCTGCTTTCCACCCTGTCCTGGTTTCTGCTGTTGCAGAGGCCTGCTTTCACCCCCGGGGATACCACGGAGGGACCGGAGCGCTTCCACGCTGATGTTTTCGCCTGTCCTTTGCTGCTGTGCTGATTTTGCTCCAGGAACATCGCGGATACTGTGTGCTGGTCTGGGAAAATGGCCCATATCGGGATTCTGCTGTGCCTGTTAACTGTTTTGGACTATGAGAAGATCTCTAGTCATTCTGAGAAGTCTACTGGATTCAGGTCTGTTCTGCCACCCGCAGTGGGCATCCCCTGCAAAGGTTCGGCTCAAACAATTACCGGTTGCCTTGTCACAGACAATCTGCTCGACAAAATATGTTTGTCTTTTTTTATTTTCCTGCTATGATGGTTCTTCAGGACTGCTTCTTAAGCTCTAATCACACTCTCGCAGACTTTCCGGTGTTTCTAAATTAGATGACAATGTATGTATGTCGTTAAGAGGAAAATATGCCTGTTTTTGTTGTTTGTTATTACTGTCGGGAAATGTACAACCTAACCCTGGTCCGCCCAGTAGTAGTAGTCAGATCGCTACTCCTGTTGATTTTAAAGCTAGGTCTGGGTTGGGTTTCACCCACTTGAATGTGCACAGTCTGTTAGGTAAACTAGATTTTGTCCGTATCTGGGCGAGCTCGACTGACGCTGACGTCATTGTTTTATCAGAAACATGGCTAAACAAATCTATTTTGGCCTCTGACATTGCCCTTAAATGGTTTTAATGTGTATCGTACCGACCGGCCTAATAAAGGTGGTGGCGTTGCCATTTATGTTAAGAATAAGTTCAGTGTAACCACATTAGTTTCCAAATCGATCAGTAAGCAATTTGAATTTTTAGCAATAAATATAGAAGTGGCAAGGGGTCAACAGGTCATGGTGGTGGGCTGCTACAGACCCCCCTCAGCTTTCAAAGACTCCTTGTCTTCACTAGCAAATCTTTTATCACAACTAGACTACAAGGAAATAGTGCTACTTGGAGATTTTAACTGGGACTGGTTAACTGCAGTGTCAGAGGATTTTAAAAAACCTTTGTATCTCTTTAAATGTTACTCAGATTGTGGACTGTCCTACTCGCCCTAACATTAAGTCCCCTTAAATACTCCCTAATTGATCTCATTTTAACTAATGTTCCCCATAAATATTCATCTGTGGGAGTATTTGCAAATGATGTGAGTGACCACTCTGCTGTAGCCACAATTAGGGACACTAAGGTCCAAAAGGTTAAACCTCGCATTATCAGTAAGAGAGACAAAAAACATTTTGTGGAGCAGGGTTTTGTGCATGATCTGTTTGATTTTGATTGTGGTAAAATCGATCTGTGTGCTGATGTAGAAACCGCATGGTCTTATTTTTATCTTGGTTTTATGGAGATCATTGATAGACATGCACCCCTGCGTAAATTTAGAGTTAAGGGACGACACAATCCTTGGTTTTCTGCTGAACTGTCCAGTCTCCTTCATGAGAGAAACAAGGCCTGGGCAAAGACTCCTTCCAAAGACTAGGCAATCAGGCTCAGAGGTAGAATGGCTGCGTTTTAGGCTGCTAAGGAATAGATTCACTTCAAATGTCAAAAGTGCAAAGTCGAAGTACTATTTGTCAGTTACCACAGAAAACCTAAATAATCCTAGGAAATTCTGGAAAGCCATAAAATCGATATCCACCGGCGATATCCGTAATGAGCTACCTCCGTGCCTTACCACAGCAATCTGGCACTATATCGGACAGGGCCACTATGCTAGATTGCTTTAATGAGCATTTTGTATCCTGCGGTTCTATGTTTGATTCTGTTTCTAACTCTGCTTCTGTGAACACCCCAATCCGTGACTCTGAACAATGTGGTCTGGAAAACCCTTTTAGTTTTACTCCTTTTACTGTCAATGTTGTTCATGAAGCCTTATCTAAGCTAGATCTTAAGAAACCGGCTGGCTCGGACAACGTAGAACCTTTCTTTTCCTTTGCTAAAAGGAGGGGAGGCAACTATTTTAAATAATTATAGGCCAATCTCTAAATTGTCAGTTCTGGCGAAGGTGCTCGAACGCCTTGTGAGTGAACAGGTAAAGGAGTTTTTATGTAAAAATGATATCCTGTCTAAACATCAGTCAGGCTTCAGAAAGCAACATAGCACCATCACTGCGACAATGAATGTGATGACTGACATTACTACTATTTTAAGATAATAAGCAGAGTTGTGCAGCTCTATTTATTGACCTTTCCAAAGCCGTTTGATACCGTCGATCATCACATCTTAAAGCAGAGGCTACTCAGTATTGGCATATCCAGCCATGCAGTGGGAGGTTTGTGAACTAACCTCTCTGAAAGGTCCCAATGTGTTCACTTTGATGGGCTGTCTTCTGAGTGGTTAAACATTGGCTAATGGTGTTCCTCAAGGTTCTGTTTTAGGTCACTTTTATTTTCCATATATATCAACAGTTTAGGTGAAATGTGGATGAAGCTACTTTACATTTCTATGCGGATGATACCGTGATGTACTGTGCAGGTCCCTCCATTAAGGAGGCTGGTGTTAAATTACAGGCTGTTTTAACATTATTCAGACTCAGCTCGCTGAGCTTAAGCTTCTTTTAAATGTTGATAAAACCAAGGTAATGCTCTTTTCTAAAGCTAAAAAGACACTAGAGCCTGTTTTGGATACTTTTACTATGCAAGGACAAGTACTTGAAGTGGTTACCTGTTATAAATACCTTGGTATCTGGCTTGATGATTGTCTTACTTTTAAAACTTCATGTCAATAACCTGCTTCCAAAGCTGAGGGTTAGACTAGGGTTTATTTTTTCAGAAACAAGTCTGCTTCTCGCTTGAGGCCAGGAAAAGGCTAGTCACCGTGACCTGTTTACCTGTGCTGGGACTATGGTGATTTGATGTATATGAATGCACCTGCCAATTGCCTGAGCAAGTTAGATGCTGCGTATCACAGTGCACTGAGATTTGTCACAAATTGTAAAGCACTTACTCATCACTTACCCTGTAGCCAAGGCAGGTCTGCCTTCACTAACTGTAAAGAGGCTCAGTCATTGGTACAACGTTTATCTATAAAGCTTTGTTGGGTAAACCTCCCGTATTATATCTGCTCTCTGATCACAACGAGAGTTGCAAGCAGCTATTGTCTGATGTAGTATTGTTAGATGTGCCAAGAGCAAGACTGTCTTCTGGTAAGGACAGCTTTTATGTGCACAGCTCCAATTGCTTGGAACACATCTTCAGCAGAATTGAAACTGAGCAATCTCATTCCCTCTGCATGTTTTTAAAGCTAGGCTAAATGAAATGCTTGCTGATACAATGGGCACTTGTAATGTCTATAACTATGTATCCTGTAAATATAATCTATAATGTCCTTTATTGTTTATGTTTCATGTGGAACCTATATGCTGCAGGTCTCCCTTGAAAAAGAGATCTATGATCTCAATGGGACCAATCTGGTTAAATAAAGGTTTGAAATGAAATGGAAATGTTAACTTTTGTCCAGTTTCTGAACTAGGGTTGCCAACTTCCAGAAATGGAGAAACGTTACACATGCATGTGTCCCCTGCACGCGTGCGCGCAAAGATTTTCGGGGTTCTGGCGGATTTAGTTACTTTTTTAGTTACTCCACCTCCTCACCTCCTGCGACCTCGGTGGGAGGAGGACACAGCTCTTTTAGAATATCCCGAACAGTTTTGGGGCCAAATTGGCTGTTATCATCTCAGCCTTTGTTCTTCCACATTGCATTTTCTTTGCAGTGTTCGAATCACTAAACATGGCACTTGCCAGCTTATTACTGCAGTCCATGCTGTTGTAACTCAAACCATGCTTAACTGTGTGATACACTGATGTTACCTCACATGCAGCGACCTCGTCTCGTTCTGCAGTTGAACTGCCGAAGAATTTAGTTATATTTGATGCACCTTTATTTTGTGTTGCTCGCTTGTGCAGTTCCGTGCCAGCGTACTGTTCAGGTCGTGCTCTCCACCGTGACCGATTGAAACTCCCTCCGACACGAGGGGCAGGAGACCCGAGACAGATCTCCACTCACGGGCTTTACCCCACCGTGTTTTTCTTCCACTGTTTGTTGTGAGACACAAGTCTTTTCTTTTTAGAAGGGCCCAGAACCACATCCTCTCTCTCGTCTCCTCTTTCATTTCCCCACACGACTGAACAGGCTGACATGCCACACAAACAATGATGCCGCGCCCGCGGCCCACCCAAGCGGCAAACTCTGGGGAACAGCCGGGAAGCCAATACGGAGTGCCACACACTGCAGTTCATACATGGGACGCTAGGGACTGGCTGCAGAAAGGAGCAATTACCATAGACCCCCATGTTAAAATGCCCAACTTTACAGCAGAAAAAACATGTTTCTACCCATGGATGCAATAAATATTATTATCGATATAGTTAGATTCCACCTTCATGATTATGAATCTGTGAGTGAATTGGTTTCTAACACGACTCTTTTATTTATATTAGGTCTTAAAGTGTTTGCATAAATTAGGGCGTGGTCACGTTGATGGACACGTACATGCCTCACTGTCAGCTAACAGCACCATGTCCACTCTGCTAGGCTACAACCATAGAGGCTACAACGTTAGTTAGTTATAGTACTGTACTTGACCCTTTAGCTTTAGCCGTGTTCGTGGTGATTGTGCCTTTTAGGGAATATTGTTACAAATACCAGACAATTAAAATGTCGTGCTGTGCGCTTGAATGTACTAACAGAACTTCCAAGAAGTCTAAAATGATAATATTATACATGTTAACCCCATTCACAGGTGTTTGTGTGCTTGGTAGCTTAGCTTGTTACTTATTAGCCAGCTAAGGACATAACCCTTTATGCATACATATACATTTTAGTTTATGATTCAGCCTTGGGTAAGACTTTTATAGTCTATGGCTATGACGCCCATAATGCTAAACGGGAGCAAATGTTAATAGGGGACCCAATTATCCCAGTGGTGGCCGCCGGAGCTAACGGAGCCGCAGGGGGCTAGCTCCAGCCGGCTAGCTCCAGCCGGCTAGCTCCAGCTGGCGTCCCGGAGCTAGCCCACTGCGGCTCCGTTAGGTCCGGGCGGTGGAGTCCGTCTTTTCTCAACGTGTGAATGACAAGCATTAAGAATAACAAAATATAGCTAATTCTCTTGCAGATTGTTTCATTTGATTATGAATGTAACGTTATATAGGGGAACTTACACTTTTAGCAGTAACTTGGTATGCATGTATTTCATGTTAGCTTAGCTTCTTAGCCTGAGCTAGCTCTGTTTACTTCCAGTTCGGAGGCAGCAGGTCCCGCCTCGGCTCCGCCTCTTTGCCCTTATTTGGAGCAGGCAGGATTAGACTCTGACGTCACAGTCGAGCCGTTAGTGGCCGGACTCCGCCTACTAAGGGCTTCACGGCAAACAGAATCCTATGGGTGACGTCACGGACACTACGTCCATTATATATACCCTGCCCTGTCAACTGAGCGGTCCTAGCTCCCTTCGCATACAGCACACAAACACACAGGCACGCAGCCAGACACACTGCATTGCGCGCAAACAGAATTTTTTATTTTATTTTTCCCTTTACACGGGAGTCCGGGACAAACAAAGTCCCGTACGGGACACGCCCCTTTTGGCTCAAATACGGGGCGTCCCGGCTAATACGGGACGGTTGGCAACCCTATTCTGAACAGATATGAGGAGCTGTGAGCTCTGAGTGTGTGCTAATGACTGATGTGTTGGGACATATTTCGCTGTCGGGTGTTGACCAATCGCGAAGCTTCATTTCTTGACTGGCAGCAAAAACAACCAATCACAGTAGTGCTTCTCTGGCTGGCTCTGTCCAATCACAAACAAGAAGTGTTCTCCCTAAAGGAATACCCTTTCCGTCCAATGTGAAATGCTGTGGTGTTTTGTGAAATGCTGTGGTGTCTTGCACTTCAGGGCCACCGTACTAATGCTTCAGAAATCATAAAGTGGTGTTAATACGTGGAGATTCTCCTGCGGAACAAAACGTGTTAGTTTAATAAAAGGGTGTTTGTCACGGATCTTATAACCTGATAATCAATGGAATAAAAGACACTCGTAAAAAGCTGCTCTATAGCAATCCTAGTGGTTAAACAGGCCACCTGTAATACCATGGAACATAATTCTAACACAAATGACTTAATTCAAGCATTTTATCACTGATATTCATATTGTCATGGTGTTATTCCTCTTAATGTAACCTTATTATTCATAAATATAATGGCCAAAGAAAAAAATGGTGTTCATAGTAAATGTAATAATAGTATGTTCTGACGCTGAATGTAAGTGTTTATTTTTTCTACATGTAAATCCTTTGAGCACAAGTGAGATGTTATTGGACCAAAAATAACTGTTGGAGCCACAGTTGCTTATTTATTCTGATCTGTAGTTTTTTTTCCCCCGAAGTCAGAGGGCTCTTTGAGTCATAGTGGTTTTATAGCAAACCACGTGGTAACCAAAGAACTTTAAAGAACCTTCCCTTTTCTGGGCGTATGAGAAGAGACAGGGGAGGAGACATGGAGGCCAGAAGAGGTCGGGAGGAGAAGAGGGAATGGGAAAGAGGTATGGGTGGAGAACGGGGGGGCACTCGGTAAATAAGATGTCTGATTCATAGAGCGGATGTTTTGAAGGAAACACACTGAGGATGTAGCTGCACTCGCTCTGGGTCTCTCTCCCTCGCTGGAAATGAACTGGACCTGTTCTGTTTGGCTGCAGCTCACCTGTACCTGCAGCAGCACACTCTGTCTATTGATGCAGGCCCTCTGTCTCCAGGCAGACCTCACTGGCACAGTCACACTGAGACCACTTCCAAAATGTCCCACTCATTACTCCGCACGGCAGCCAGAAACCTTCTCAGGGAAACAGAAAAATCATTAAATGCGAGAGACAAGGATCTGATTTGAATGTCAGTCACCACTGTGGGTCTGTTGCATGTTAAGTTTGTCAAACTAAATCCGGAGCAAGCGACGAGCCAATTTCATCTGAAGAGTCCAAAAGTGCAGTGTGTCCTACAGAGGATCTTGTGGTGGGACTCAAATCTGTTCCATTGGTGACACAATCACATCATTCTTAACATAATGCATGTATTCTATATAAACACATATATTTAAATGTTATTTATTTCTAGCTTATTTTGTACTATTAGTGACAAATGTGTTAAGGTTAGGGGTTCATTTTTCATCTCATATTCCATGAACTTGACTTCCATTTTAGAATAATAATAAATACATATAATAATAATAATAATAATAATAGTAATAATAATAATTATATTAATAATAATAATAATTCTAATACATTTTTGATAGGTCAGATCGGAGGTATTTATATAACAGGATTTATCAAAAATAACATTACAATATTTGATCATATCATATACATAACCTTAACAGTGAAACATGTAGCCTTAATATGTTCAAAAGACACGGCATTAATAGAAGAAGCTTTGTATTCTCATCCTTGTGTTTACTCTCCTGTTTCTGTTGACTTCACTATTTATTCAAACTATTAAAAGAGAGAATAAGGAAAAACCTGAGTCCTCTGTCTCCCCAGTGGTGAACAGATTCCTTCCTCTCCTCTCAGACCAGACTCCCTCCCTGTCTCCCCTCTGAATCACTTCCATTCAGACACATCATACCTTTAATTACTTGTTGACAAAAGCTTTTAATGCCAAATGTTTGTGTCATTTAAAATATTAACCCTGGATAAGTAAGAGCTGTGCATTTCTAAGATGCTACATCAGACACCTTTATTCAGTTACAGTACAATCACCTCATTCATGATGAATCAGGTGATGGATGTGTATAATGCATTATCCTGGAGAGAGCCAGAGGATTTCTTTTTCATATTTACATTTCATTGACATAATGCTTGTAATCAGGGTGTACATTTTACAAATATTTTGTTTTATTTATTATATTATATTGTTCTTTTTTACTGGACATTGTGTCAGTATTTTCTAAAAATACAATACAATTCACAGTTTGGTCATAGTAAAATAATATATTTTGTTATTAATTCTTAATTAATATATAAATAGACATTTTAAAACCTGCTCTGCCTGCATGTATTAGGCTTATTATTAACATACCCTTTACAATTGTATATAATTAAGTTTATAATATAGTATATACTAAATTATAGAATGACTCTTATAACATAAAAAACAAATCCTTATCAAATAAATAAAGGATGTATCTTAAATCATTTCATCACATTCTCTTACCATGTTTGTGGCAATTCCCACAGTTTGAGACGAGACGTGCTCTGTTGACAGCTGGACACACGTGTGTGAAACCACTCAAATCACACAATGTGCTTTTCACAGAATATCAGGACACACAGAAGGCATGGTGTAGAAAAGAAAGGCCTCAGTGTCATGTGCCTCACAGAGATTAAATCAGCAGTCTCAAACAAAAGTACTATGAGACATTGATCAGGCTTTATTCAGATTCTCATCCATCCCAAAGTGCCTAGCTCAGCATCTTTTTTAATGTTACATCGTTTTTTATTTTAAATAAATATTTTTTCATAATTGTTATATTTTGGACCTTCTCTTACAAGTGAATTCCTTATGTTGTTTATGTTTTCCCCAGTCACCAAAGCAAATTCCTTGTATGTGGAAACGCACCTGGCAAAGACTGGATTCTGATTCTGAGGATCCAGCCAATTGAATTGGATCATCCCTTTTACATATCGTTTAGATGGCTTGAGACATTTCTATGTAAAAGGAACGATCAGGTCCAAGCACTTTTTAAATATTAAACTTATTTAAATCCAGTCTTCCAGTCGAAAATCATGTATTGCCTTTTATTCTACATCCTAAAATGTAAAATAATAATAGTTACCTGAATTGCATCAAAACAGTGAGATGAATCCGGTGTACTTTGGGTCAGGAGAGGTGTGTGTTTCGTCTCAGGCGTCGGAGAACTGGCCTGACCATTTTCCACTTCACCATGTCTTTTAAAACGGACTCTCGCCTTTCTATTTATCCTGATGTCCCAATGTGAGGCAGCAGAGTGTTTTTTCACTGCATGTGTGTGTGTGTGTGTTCAGTTTGTCTGTGAGTGTGTGAAGCATGTTCGTGTTGCATGCAGTTGCTTTCGTGCCTCTGTGTTGTCATTGTATTGGTGTGTGAGTGGGATACATCTTTACGTGTTTATGTGTGTGTGTGTGTGTGTGTGTGTGCGCGCGTGTGTGTGTTTGTGTGTGTGTGTGTGTTTTCTCATCGTCGACCAGCAGAAGGAAAGGGAAACTCTGGAGTTGGAGAGGGAATGAATGGGGGTGTTATTTATTTGGGTTGGAGGACTGTATAAGAGAAATAATTTCCCGCCTTATCACTAATTCATTCCTTTCTGCCACCGTCTGACACAGAATAAGCGTTAAAATGTGTGTGTGTGTGTGTGTGTGTGTGTGTGTGTGTGTCAGAATTGGGAGTAAGTCCTACATGTGCAAGTCATGAGCAAGTCTCAAGTCTTGACCTACAAGTATCAAGCAAGTCCCAAGTCACTGTGATGAGAGTCAAGCAAGTCAAGTCATTGCTCAGGTCAAGCAAGTCAAGTCAAGTCATCCAACATTCTGATGAATAAGCCCAGTTTCCGCATTTACATCAGTTAAAAGACAGTGGTTATGAAAATGGATTCAACCCAAACTATGATCCTCATTACATACACAGTACAAATCTAATTTAGACTGATGACAATCTATTAGATACATATTATATTAAGTAACAGGAGCAAAGTAACCCAGAGCAGTGCAGACAGTCAGCACTGTAAGTTCAGGGGCCTCATTTCTAAAGCCTTGCGTAGGATTGGCCTGGGAAGGTTGCTTACGTAGGACAAAGCAAATAAATACGCACCGACACTTTCCGATTCATAAAAGACTGCGTACCGGCGAGGAAAGTGCGTACGGCACTTCCTACGCCGGTTTCCCTTTAAATCACAATCAACTCGAAATGCGGCGCAGCTTTTGCGGGCTTCACCTAACGCCCATATTTGCCTATAAATAGTCAAAGAAACGCCCATTCATTCATTCTGACTGACTTTATGAAGAAGAGCAGGAAATGACGACAGAACAGCTAAAAAAGACGTCTCTCACCGTGTCAGATTTAGGTTATTTTGGGGAGGTGGAGATAAATCACATTGTTTGGTGGATGCAGTTTGAACAGAGTAGCAGCATGGAGGTCGGATCGTCACCAACATAAATAAATAAGTGGTCCGAAAAAGGTTCATGACAAAAACAATACACATAGCCTTCATCAGGCAGTGTGTTTGTGCCGGGGACAGGAGACCCCCCCCCTTGATGAGAGACTGTAAGAAGTGATCGGGGAATCCCTCCGGAGTGGAGTCATGACGACTGGATCTGAATTATGTTTTTGTATTTGGTGGTTTGTGTCCCAGGTGTCGATCAGCAACTATATATCCATGATCCACCAGTTAAAGGAAATACAATGTGTTGTGTTATATCAGCTGTTCAATGTACCACACATGGTGTTCTTAGCTTCCATACCTCCTGTGTTTTACGAGCGACTTATCAAGTCTTGGCAAACGGCATAAAACACGATTAAACGTGATAGTATATAAAACCATGCTCGTATCTACAACCTATAGAAATGCAAAACGGCGTCAGTTTAGACGTAATTCTGTCTTCCTGCTTACCGCATCATTTATGAGAAAACATTTCATAACATTAACACAACATTCGAGGTGGTTTTAAATAACATATCCGTATTTATTTATTTCTCCAGGTTATGTTTTTGTGTGCGCTGAGGACTCTCAAACAGGCGTTTGTTAAATCATTTTAAGATTGGCTTTAATCAATTTGTGAAAATGAATTCTTCATATATGATAAATGAGAGGTAACATTTTATTTATGGTATTATTTCCACATATTTCTCTCCATTCTTCCTTCTGCCAACGGTGTCGCAGTTTCTCGTCTCTCCCGTTGTTGTGCTTAGTGCGTACGCATTGGTTAGAGTTTGCGTGGAGGACCGCACGTTTTCCCATCAAGTTAGTATTTTATAAATCGCAAACATTGCGTAGAAACTGGCATACGCCATTTTTTGAGTGTACGCACTGATTATAAATGAGGCCCCAGGACTTTAGAGCGCAACCATAGTAGTGTTAAGTGTCTTTAAATTGAAGTTAAACAGAATAATAAGATTCATATAAATTAATATTCTTTATAAATGACTGTTTTATTTGTGAAAAATAATGCAGATGCTGTGTTGGTAACATGCATTTATAGGACAGAGATAGAGAGAAAGAGAGGTAGAAGATGAAAGTAATTAAAGTCAGATCCACTCTGACTTTAATACAGCTACACCATTGTTTGGTTTCCATGGTAGCGCGTCTCTTTAGCAGCGCGCGCAACTCAAAGTTTGATTGGGTGGGGAAGATGACAACTGAACAAGAATCACTCCTTTCCTGTAAAACACAGGTCCAGCCCACACATATGCTCCATGGTGCTACAGGCATTGCCCTTACAACTACAATAAGCATGTAAATGTTAATCTACAGCTCCGGCGATCCACTAGCACCGGAGTCTCCACCTGCAGACGCAGCCATCCTCGACAACTACTGTAGCGTCACCTTGGATACGAGTCCAAACAACTCACAGAGACACAGGCCAGGGCGCTGACACGGCACCCTTTGAGCATCAGATCTGACGACGCTGATTGGCTGAAATTATGTTTCGGCGGCATAGTATACAGATAGCAACAGTCAGCTTGTTGGCTGCTGCTGCTCTGGCTGAGGGCTCTTTCTAGCGCCCGGACGAGAGAGGGTAATGATACACGCTGCGGCCAGGCAGGAAACATATGACTTAGTAACTTTAGACATCGTAAAACAATTTTAAACGAGATGTTATTGGAGATTATACATTTTACTGATACCAACTATATAATATTTACCTTGTTCATTAAAAATAAAATATTTGTTAAAATATATATATTTTTTAATTTTTAATTTTTAATGACAATCAAACATGTGGGAAGAGGGGGGGCTGCGCCCCTAGCGCTCCTATGGGCCGGCCGCCACTGACTAGATGGCTCAAGGGGGAGTCGCCAGCGTAGCTCACCGGTGGCCATCTTGCCACAGTCAACAACTACTGCTACAGCTGTTGTAAGGTGAGTGATCTGCACAAAAATACTCTTAACTCGCTGAAATCTTGACTGATTTACCAACACACTCTCACTCCATAATCGTCCAGGAGCGACGTTTGGTCAGGATCCCGTGGCGTGCAGTTGTGACGCTCCTAGGCTCCTTCAGCGTCATAAAGGGACGCAAATAGCTTTCAACTGATTGCAATGTATTCCCATCTGCGGCGGGATTTGACACTCATGGAAGCACGGCATTCGTTTGTGTCGGCTGCCATTAAAGGCAATGTGAGCGTCCATTCCCATTGGATAACGGAGAATTGTACACCCGGAAGTAAGTATTCCCCTTACTGTCGATTGATTTTACAGTGATATTTGCACTACTCATCGACTAAAAAACACCAGATTATCCTTGTTAATTACACAACATTGATTGGTTGAAATTGTGTGCAATGCTTTTGTATTTTTCCCCTTCGATTCGGAGAAACAAATATTTTTTTGGAGTAAAGGATGGCACTACACTACCCAGAATCCCCAGCTATCGTTTAGGACTACACCATGTGCTCTGTTTGACAAACCCCATGATTAGTTCTCAAGCTCTGTGATTGGTTGACCTCCAACTGCATTCCATATTTATCTACAGAGATCGGGCTCAGAATAGACCGGAAACTATTCTTTTACTGTTCAGTTTGAATTTCACAATAAGGTTAGTTGTAATATTTTGTTTTGATATTATTGTTTTTTATTAACTACTAGACCGCTGGGTCATGTTAAGACCATCTTTTCTGTGTTGCTGTGGGGTTTTTCCATCGCTTTTGTGTTACAAATATCAAAACAATAACTAAATATATCCATCGTAAACTAAACCAGAAACAGCAGTATATTTTATTTTGTTAACACTGTAAACTTGACAGCATTTTAACCCAAACCACCTACTGGTTAAAGCACGTTATTACACGTTTAGAGTAATGCAATGCAGGTAGATGGTGTTGCTTTTTAATGACTGTTTAAAATGCCTTTTTCTTAATGTCTTTTATTATTATTAACTACTTGTTACTTGTTGCTCAAATTTCTACAATATTACTACTAACCTTATTGTGAAATTCAAACTGAACAGTAAAAGAATAGTTTCCGGTCTATTCTGAGCCCGATCTCTGTAGATAAATATGGAATGCAGTTGGAGGTCAACCAATCACAGAGCTTGAGAACTAATCACGGGGTTTGTAAAACAGAGCACATGGTGTAGTCCTAAACGATAGCTGGGATTCTGGGTAGTGTAGTGCCATCCTTTACTCCGAAAAAACATTTTGTTTCTCCGAATCGAAGGGGAAAAATACAAAAGCATTGCACACAATTTCAACCAATCAATGTTGTGTAATTAACAAGGATAATCTGGTGTTTTTTAGTCGATGAGTAGTGCAGATATCACTGTAAAATCAATCGACAGTAAGGGGAATACTTACTTCCGGGGGTACAATTCTCCGTTATCCAATGGGAATGGACGCTCACATTGCCTTTAAGGGCAGCCGACACAAACGAATGCCGTGCTTCCATGAGCGTCAAATCCCGCCGCAGATGGGAATACATTGCAATCAGTTGAAAGCTATTTGCGTCCCTTTATGACGCTGAAGGAGCCTAGGAGCGTCACAACTGCACGCCACGGACACTGACCAAACGTCGCTCCTGGACGCTTAGGGAGTGAGAGTGTGTTGGATTTACAAACGGTTTGGTTTATTATAAACGTTATTAGCATGGCTATGATAAAGGAGACAACAAGACATGTTGAAAAAAAAAAGTTCTTGTACTCTTTTCCATGTTTGTGATTGGTCAAATGTTGCTAGCACCCCTTTCATGTGAACGCGCACTCAGCCGGACAGAGAAACCCTGGCTTGAGTTACCGAGTTGATAACCAGCGTCGTAGGACCGCTTAAGCCGGGTAACTCAAACATATCCATTTAGGTTAGTCAAAAGCAACAATATTAAATATATATATATATATATACAATATTTAAATAAAGAATACTACGTTCAACTTAATATTATTACTTTCACCTAACCTAAGTTATTTGAAATCTATTGACATGATACATTTCATTAAATTCAACGTTTCACTTATTTGCAGAGTACAGTGTATAAATGGCAATGAGAAACGTAAGTCCCAGACTCCTCCAACTATGCAACATAACATATATTAGACACAAAACAATACAACTCATTTAAAAACACTGAAATAGTGCAAGAAGAAACAGAGCAAAAATAAAATATCGTGCAATGTCTTGCTAAACTATATACATTTAAAAAAAGCTAAATGTTGTAGAGAATGTTGTAAGTGACCAAGTAAATGCAGGAGTCTCTACATTTACAAAGAATAAGATAAACAAGAACAGAATGTGAATGTAATACTGAATAATGCACTTGGCTTCATGAATCATGGCATACTTGTACAAAATGAATCAACCTGTTTCAGGAGCCACCCGGGCCAAATGCAAGTCAGTCTTTCCAAGCCCCAGGAAAGTAGTGAAATCTGGCAGCCATATAAGGGCCAGGACTGTCTGATATTTGGCCCTTTGGTCACAGAATGAAGAACCTGTTATAACTCTTTCAGACAGCATCATATCCATCCCATCATTTAAAAACCTGGTGCTCGGCCCGAGTGTCATTCAATCCGCCTCTCCACCTTCCCATAAGTCATGTAATTCTTTTTAGATATGGCGACAAGTTTTAATTAACTGTCTGCACAAGCAAACAAGCCCTGAGGCTTTTTATTTGGTTTCTGTTGGCCTCATTCAACTTCAAACAAAGCCCAGATGGAGGGAGAGGGAGGCAGGTGCTTGTCAGGTGATAAATGGCTCCTTTCAAAAGAGCATTTACAAACTGCTCCTCATCTTTCCCTGCTGTCTTTTTTAGAGTGATGGAGGGAGATGACTATATAGTTCACTTTAGAGTGACTCAAAGCCGTGTTAGTGTTCATTCATTTGAATATATTCAATCGTTTCTTAAAATACCTTGCTTTTAGGAGGTGTCGACTGAAAATGAAACATATGTGAGTGTTACATTATAGCATTTCTTATGAAAAAAACAAATAACAAAATGTAACTGCCAAATATATATATATATATATATATGTAGATTTGTTTTTCTTACCTTTAGGCATATAATCAAACCTAATATTTCGGGATGTTTGAAATGTCGCTTTGTTGTTCATAGATGATACCTGAGGAAGTAGAAAAACACTTGGATGGAAAACTTTTATTTTCAGGGAAGGGCTCCTAAATGTTCCTTAACCTTCCCTTCACCATCTCCAGAGTTTACACAAAACCAGTCGGACCAGTTCCATCTCATTATGTGTGTTTGATCAGACGCAGCATCTCATCGCTCTGTACCTCAGCCTGTCACTCTCTCTTGTCAGGGTTTGGATCAGTTTATCTTTAAGTGTGCAGGATTGGGAGGGTTACTTTAAAAATGTGATGTTGTTTTGCTTAAGTGTATTAAAGGTGTCCTATCATGCAAAATGCACTTTTTGACGTCTTTTATACCTAAATATGTGTCCCCGGTGTGTCAGGGAACTCACAAAGTGTCAGAAAACAAAACCCTCTCTCTTTTCCTCCGTACCCAAATCTCTAAAAACAGGGGTACAAGAGAGCTGATTCAGATTTGCTGCCGATATGACATAATATCGGAAATGTGGACCCACGGGCCAATCAGAAACGTTGGTATCAGAAACAATGCCCGACTGTTTTGGACGTAAATGGTCTTTGTTTACATTAGCAAGCATCGCTAACACTCAGAGCTAACGCAGTACTGGAGAGAGTATGTGTTTAAAAAGCAGGAAGTAAAAAAAGGAACCCACCTTGTGGTAAACCCGCAAGAGAAAAAACATTTGAGCTCCATACTGTTTCAGGAATAATCCTTGATGTGGTTTGGAACTTGATATGGCGTTTCATCGAGGCAGCGTTTAGCTGTATCTGCAGGTCGTATTCTGAGCAGGCATTTGCTTTACCTTTAGGCATATAATCAAACCTGCATTGAAGATGACGTCACGGTAGTTTTACGCTCCGCCCGCCGAAACAGCCGATCGCTGTTCGATATATATATATATCTGAGACCCATAATATATGCCTACAAATATTGAGGATCAGAAATGTGTCCTCTGCTCAGAGATTTTAGTGATAGGAAACCTGCCTTTCATGAACCATATTCAGGCAGTAGCCGCAGCGATGAGCTGACGTTTTAGTTTGATACACACAGTTAAGCTCACTCCTTTATGAACATATAGGTTCACCTAATGTTCACCTAACATGAAAGAAAGTGAAAACCATAAAGCAGATTCAGGCAGTAGTCGTACAGAATTCACACTTAAGTATTAGCCGACAAAACAGTACAGCTATAAGAGAAGAGATACTACTACTATTATATTTTCCAAACACCTCTGCTATATTCCACACATTCTTTCAACAGCAAATACATTTTGAAGGGATAATTTAAACAGCTCGGATAACATTTGAATTTAGTTAATTTTTATTTTATAATAATAAGGACACTTTTTTAAATGAATACATGCAAAATGTTTGTATACCTCTATGAATTGAACGTCGTGATTATGTTTTGTGTGGGAGAGAAACCCACATGGATTTCAGCCTTTGCAGACCATTTACATGCATACAAAACTATAAAGGGGAACCCTCAAAAGCATGATATGGCCCCTTCAAACTTTGTTTAATTTCTCTGCTATCTTTCATTTATTAAATCACACATTGTATGTTTTCAAGACAGACTTTCAAAACATTCAAAGCCGGTCCAAAATACAGACTAAAGAATGTCAGAAGTCGGTATAGTCAGCATGCAAACTGAATGAACTGAACTATGCTACTGCTGTTATTATAACATGTTGATGAAAAGGGAATGATATATCACAATCAGTAAATCCATGAATTGTCCCGTAAGGGGGACATTTCATTATTACAACAGCAGATAGTGCAGAGAAAGTGATGAGAATAGACTTGCATATTAAAAGATTAAAAAAGGACCAAGAATGCACACGTAATAATAACACAAGTAAAAAGCTCTAAGAAACACTTCCGAAAACTAAAACATGACTATGCTTTTTGTGGGGATAAACATCTTGCTTTCTCTTTTTTTTTTTTAAATGTATCAGTGCATAACATCAAATGTTTAATACTAGCAAACTAACTGCAAAAACGATATACTATAAAGATAAGAATATAATAAGAATGTAGTTTTGCATTGGTATAACCTTCAAGTGTGATTTAAAATAAAATAGATCTTCATGCATGAGTGGAACAGCATTCATGCTGTGCCTGCAGGCTTCAGCCTGAATGAGCCTATAGATACGGGGGCTTCTGGCCTCGCTGAGTCCAGGAGAAATTACGATGAGGTGCAATGCAGCCTGAATGAAAGAATCATTGAGAGGTCTGATTGATGATGGAGGTGGACAGAGAGCGAGTCACTGCAGCTCCTGGATCAGAGTGAGGAGACGCAGAACTGAGACGCAACAGACGGTGTTAAAGATGTGGGTGTGAGATTCAGACCTGCATCCGTGTGCGTGGAAACCCGTTCAGGTACACACAGTTCTCTGGAAGAGAAAAGAGAAGGAATAGGGAGAAAGAGCGATGTGCTGCGTGTGTGTGTGTGTGTGTGCGTGTGCGTGCATGTGTGTGAGTCATATAGTATTGTTAGCACGGTGAAAATCCTCACAAGTTCCTGGAAGGAATTAAAAGGGCTGGCGTGACACCAGGATGCAAGACTGCTCTGCAGGACCCACCCTCTGCTGATCCCTGTCAGGGTGTGTGTGTGTGTGTGTGTGTGTGTGTGTGTGTGTGTGTGTGTTATCCTGTTCTCTGTCAATCTTTTCAGGGCTCACTGCACCTGAAACAACGTCTGCACGTTTAATAACGGTGGTGCAAGAAGTTCTGCTCTCCTTTACGCATCAATATTACAATGTCATGTACAAGTCATGCATTCAGTGGATAACTTTACTTCATGTTATTTATTGGTTTTTAAACTGATTATCTAATCATACATTTTAGTAATGAAAAAAAGGCGATATTATTTAACATCTACAGAAATGTTAGAAATAAACCCATTCAGCAAATTCCACTGTAAACCTACGCAGTTATTGATTGTAGCTAACTCGACTGTAAAGGGAGGACATTGCAGTTGTGGCCCAGAAGACTGCTGTTTGACACTTGATCAAATCTCTAACCACGTTGTGTCCTGTCTACGCTGGTTAGTAGACTGTATGCTTGTAACCAGCGGAAATCACGTGTTTCTAGTAGGGCCGGGACTTTAACGCGTTAATTACGATTAATTAATTACACAAAAATTAACGCATTTTAATCGCACTTATTTTTGCACAGCGGAACGTTTCTCACTGGATGAGTTTCAAGCGTACCGATTATACTGGAGCACCAACTAACGTTCATGACTTCAGCATGGGACTTCAAACAACAACAAACCACGGTGATCAATAGTCAAACATGAACGAACAAGCTGATGAGACCGCTTTGGTCGGCCCCGTGGATGGGACATTTTGTTTTAAAAAACGGACGGATGGAAGCGTCGACAAGAGCACGGTTGTGTGCAAATTATGCAAAAAAGAATGTGCATATCACCGCAGCACATCAAGCCTAAAGTATCACCTAAATGCAAAGCATGTAGCAGCTAGCGTGGACGTTAGCCCGACTCCGAGTGCAAGGAACCACACCCTGACCCAACCCACACTCAACCAGATGACTGGTTTCAGGGCCAGGATAAGGAAGTCCACGTCTGAGAAAATAACCAGCTCACTGGATTGTCACTGGGCTCGACATTAAGGACTGCCCGATGGCCCGGGGCCATCTAGCATTTAGCTCGGGCAATGAAGCCTCACCTGCTGGTTGCCCGATCGGGCAACCTATTATGCCAGTATCATGCAGCTCGCGGATCCAGTAATGAGTGACCCGACAGTAAAACTAAACATATCTACAGTATAACTAGTTTAGGTAGTTTGAGAGGTAATTAAAATAGCTACGTGTGATATTCTAACCTGAAGTGTGTGTTACTTTTGTTCCGCTCACCGCTGCATGTGGTCATGCAGAGCTGCGTGTCGAGTCTCGACTCGTCAGCAGCAGCTGATCTCTCTCTCCCGTCAGATTAGACTTCACTCGCGTTTATGTCCATATCGATCAGATGCAGCTAGTTCTAGCTAATGATATGACTACCTGCTTATTAAAAGACAACTACACAATAAGTGTCGCTATGCAACTGGATGAGGCCACAAAGTATAGCACAGCATTATGCATTTGTTTACATGCCCACCGGAACCCCGAGGCATTACCAACAGATCAACGCACAATCAACCCACACAGGACATCTCTTTCTCCACATTAAGTGTTAGACATTAGAGTTGACTATTCTTGTCTGTCACATACTCTTCTTGTCTGTCACATAAGTGGCGTAACTGAAGCGGTATTGCTCTAAAGGGAAATTATTTTGACCGAAGATATTTAGATTTGCCGGCTAACGGGAACTCTGACGTGTGCTTCGCGGATGCGCTCGGCTCCTCTTGACTGCATGCATTTTTCAGGGCAATCTCTATTGGGCTCAGGGCCATCTGTAAATTAGCTTAGATGGCCCTGTGCTTAAAAATGCGATTTGAAAAAATGCGATTAAAAATGTGATTAATTTCGATTAATTAATTACAAAGCCTCTAATTAATTAGATTAATTTTTTTAATCGAGTCCCGGCTCTAATTTCTAGTCATTCGTAGGGAACGCATAATAAATTAAGAATACTTTTGTTGCATTTCAAATCGTTGTTTGAGGATATATTGTCTTGAAACATTTTTTGCAATATATTGTCATGCTAAGAACATTCATCAAAGGCAGAGTGGTGGGTTTTAGTGCAGACACACATGGAGAAGTGTCTATTTAGATTATGGATCCCTCGTATTTTTGACTCTAAAAATATGTCAGTCCATCAATTTGATCTAAACTAAAATCTCTCTCTTAAATTGTAATTCTGGTATTCATGCCCCCCAGAGGATGAACCCTTCTGAATCCTATTTTCCTGACTATTCCAGATAGCGCTTTTTTTTCTGTTTCGGTTGGACTATTTATGTCTCAGTTACCTCACACCAACATCTAATGAATGGTTCATGTTATGTATCCTGGTTGTGGTTATGTTACCAATCGACTCCCTCTCTCATGTTTTATTCATGAATTAATTTGTCATGACTCGGAACTTTCCACTCATTTGCTCATCACGGTTATGAATTTGATTGCGTTGTCCATGTCCCAGGTTGCCCCCACCTCTGCACAGACCCTGCCCTCCCTGGGAGCTTCCTCCATGTTGATTTGATCTTTATTTGGCCCTCTGACCGCAGCTCTTTGAATAAAGTTCCTCAGTGTGTTTACGGGAAGCGCACAGCACAACATCACAACCGGCCCCCTCATGCTTCCAAACTCAGCCTCTCCAAATGACTTTTCACAAAACTTGCCAATTTACACGGACCAGTTTAGAAAAACCTCTCGCTCTCTCCCCGGCTCCATCCCCCTCCCCCCGACTCTTCAGGACAACCTCCAGTAGCAGTCGCGTGGCCCAAAAGGTAATTCTAAATTTAACCCACAAAAAGGTAGCTTTGTAAACCCCAATGTGGCTTGAGAGGGGAGAGAGCTGGAGGGGGAAGAAAGAAAAACAGGATGGAGAGGGAGTGTGAGGGTAAGGCAGGCTGAAGAGGACATACTTAGTTAATTATTTAACGATTTTAACACAATTTAGGGGGTTAGTTTAAAAGCTAAAGCTAAAAAGGATAAACTACATGTCAGTGAGGGTAAGAACACTTTGTATTGATCCAGATTTCAACATGACTTTGGGATTTAGAAGGATTCACATTGTGTGCAGGAATTATATTCTGATTGACGCTGTTTTTTGGGGTGGTGGGATTATTTTGACATTAAATTACTTTATTATGTATGAAAACTGGTTTTGTTCAATGTAAAAAGGAAGTACTAATTTACAGCCTTAATAATTGTTGTTCTGTAATTTAGCTGGTTCTATAATTCATGCCCCGATCAGTGACCTCTTTGATTATTAAAGTAGTCGTCTTACTGTATTTATATTTCACTTTTGTGAGAAGAAACGAGAATATCAAAAGTGTTTGCTAATTACAAACACAAACTTATAGTCCTATCTAAAGCTTTAGGCTTTATACATTTGTTCATATTATTGCAAATAGGCGGCATTAAATGCTGAATTGGCTGTTTATTGACTCAAATTGGGAAATTCTATCGAAAGCATTTCTGATTTAGTATGAACGTTTCTTTAGAATTGGCATCAGAGATAATGACGTTCGAACAACACTCTGATTGATATACATTTGTATCTCATGTGATTCTTAAGATTTGATTATAACTCAAATAAGGAAAACGTTTTCTGACCTCACCTCCAACTTTCCTGTGTCAAGGCCTATATCTTTCCATTTAGTGGTCACTAAAGTAATATGAGTCTTTTGTAGAATAACACAAATGAAAGAAAGAAATGAAAAAACATATTTCAAACATATATCTTAGGGCACATTATAAATGATTTATGTCTGAACATTTTACAGACTTTTCCCAGTGTGAATATATGCCTCACAGCTAAAAGTACCAATCTGTGACATGTTCAGGATATTCTAGTGATAAGCCCACTGCATTTACTTTCTGGAATAAATGCCTTCTTTGAATCCATGCTTTCTCTCAACCCGAAGGCAAACATGCTACACATAAAGCTTATTGAAAGCCTTATTCCCCTCCAACTTAAATGAGTAGGCTATACCTAGACAATACTCGTGTAGAAACTGTCAGTTTGTATAGCAGAGCGTGCTGCTGGGACAGAAGTTAGAGACAGTAGGAGAGGAGGAACTGAGGGTCCAGGGTGGGAGAGAAACTCCCCGTCCCGCGACCCAGGAGCTGCTGGCCGGGCGGCGCTCTCTCCGACCCATGAAAGGTGTGATTGTCCCACAGCTTCCCCGAGCCAGGAAAGTTCCCCCAGCGGCGGTCAGCGGCCCCTCTCCCTGCCAGGAACGCAGGGCCGCGGAGAGAAAAACCCAGCAATGGTTATGTCAGATACAGGCTGGGACAGGGGGGGGGGAGAGGGAAGGGGGCAGGGGAGGTATGGGGTGTTAAAAAAAAGAAGTTTCAATCTGTGTTATAAATACTCAAGAGAAACACACATTAAGGGGACACAGGACACACACACAGGACAGCGGGGCCCTAAATGAGGCTGTTGGCTCGCAGCATCTGAATGAAGAGAAGGGGCAGCTCTCAATGTGTTTATTTTGACAGGAGGGAGTGAGAGTGGAGGGGGGGAGGGAGAGAGGGAGGGGACACAGAGCGAGACAGAAATGTACAGATGAGAGAAAGAGAGAAGAAGTATTTCAGGCTCGGACATTCCTTCACTTCCAAAAACAAAGTTCCAGTGAGGCAAGAGAGAGTTTGTAAAGAAAGCCCAGGTCGTGTTTTACGCACACTTGTTTCTTTTTAGGGAAGGATTTCAAAGCTAAAATGCAAATGTCCTGACCCGGAGCGATGAGGAACATGAATCCTGAGTCAGACGGTTTACTCTGCGTCTTGCTCGATGCCTAAGGTGGCTCATGGGTGGGGCGGAGGATAGATGGGACAATAAAGAAGGCTGCAGGCCATGCTAACTGTGCAAATACAGTGTAGGACAGCCTGAGGGCTGATCCTGAGCTGCTGTCAGGGACACGGCTGCATGGAACACTGGCCTAGGATTATAATTATTATTATTAAAGTAAAAGAAAAAAAAGGTATTTAGTGACAGATCATCATCGTCACTGGGAAAGGTTTTTTTAATTAAGACACAGTGTGATCAGAATTAGAAATAGGTTTATTAGTAGGTTAACACATGAGGAATTTGCCTTGGTGTAAATGGTGCAAGATACATTGTAAAAAAAAAAGGGACACAAATTAAAACAATTAAAAAAAACAATAAAAAAACCTATTGGGACATACAAATCTGGAGCAATGAAATGATGTATGAAATGACTAAATACTCGTAAAAATGTGAAGTCTTGGTATGAAAAGTGGAAAGCCGACGCATACTCGTTTAAATGTATCGTTAATCACAAAAAATGTAGCTAAGCGTTTTACATTTACTTAATAAATATGCCTGGTTCATTTTCCACGTCGTATAGCCTTTATATTTTGTGCGATCGCATTCTTCCATTAAACACACAACAAATATTCAAAAAATAAAATGTTATCCAGTTGGTTTGCTCCAAATCTAGTTATTGAGCCGTCTGACTGGTTGGGCTAACATCATCCATGTAATACCCGAGAAACATTAAAGCCTTTATTAATGGCACTATGTTGTCAATAACAGCTGGAAGAAATACACATGTATTTGTATTCGTTGGACTTCGGTTTGCATTGGCAATGTGACATCGGTGTGTAATCAGGAATCAGCCTCCTGCAGATTGTGCAGTGTCATGATTCTTTTGTCTGTCTCAATGTGCACCAAAGACTCAGCTCACACTGTACAGAGATGTGTTAAGGAAGACTTCTGTAGAGTTTACCCGTGTAAGTTTGTCTTTGCTTGTTTGTTGGTGCTTATATACCAAGTAGGGTTACACATAGAAGGAATTTGCTTTGGTATATCTGGTGCATACGAAGACACAGACAGAAGAATAACAGTTATTTAAAAAATATTAAGACTGATATAACAAATTAACAATATTTACATATGACAATTACTATATACTCCATTTAAAGTGTAGAGCTGTGCTGATTTAAAAGAGGTAATATAGAGAACACACGTGCAATATGTGTAGGAGAACTTCAAGGAACCCTAACCCTAACCCTAACTGAATAACTTCATGTTAGACAGCATGTTTAATACCAACAAGCTAAGGGGAACATCTGTTTTTAGGACTTTTAAGAAAATGTAACCATGTTGTGATAACATTGCTGTGGTGGCTTTTACGTAAAAGTGACTCAGCAGCATCTTTGGACGCAAGGCCAGCATGTTGAATTGGCATGTTCCTTACATTTAGTTCAAAATCCAACACTTTGACATGTGAAAACTATGATTTGTCACATTGCTTTCCAACCTGCACTTGTCAGTAATGACACAAAAGGATGTTTCATAAATCTCAAATTTGGGCTCATCCTAACTACAGATTTGTATGTAAGAATAGTGTAACCCCTATTCCACCGGGGCCGCGTTACGGCTGCGCCGCGGTGTCCGCAAAGATCGCGGCCACTCTAGTCAATGGGTGCTATTCCATCAGACGCGCCGTGTTACGGCTCAGAAGCGTCCCAGAAGCGTCTCGCCGCTGGGCTCCGCTTGAAATAGGATTGAAGTCTATTTTTCGACGCGACGCAGCCGTAAGGTAATGTCGGGCAGGCAGGAAGTGGAACGTTCAGAGCATATATAGCAGCATATATATATATATATATATATATATCTACACACACACAAACAAATTTTGCAGACCCTATCCCTCTGTAGTCTTTCAAGTAGGAGGATAAATGCCAGCGTTCTCCTCCGGTTTACAGGCACTGTGTAAATTATATATATAGAATAATTATGATGATTTTACCACTAAAATACAGCAACACATCTTTGATTCATGTCGTTTATAACTGGGATATTACAATTATTATTAACTTTGTCTGTACAAAGTAGCCTGTCCAGGAAATATGCCCAAATCAACAAAAACTGCGAGCCGCGGCGCAGCCGTAACGCGACGCAGACGGACCCGGTGGAATCTAGGGGTGAGAGTAAGAGAAGGGGCGATATTGGAAACAGCATAGGAGAATTTAGGAAGTTTTACTCTTATCTGCTTCCAATGTAGAACATTTAAAAATAACATTTACTAGAGCAACAAAAAGCTAAAGATTGTGACGGATGGCTTTTAATGAATACGTTGAAAATGTTTTAATAAAGCTGCCTGAGTATATCAAAAAGCATCAAAATAGACCAATAGAGCTTGTTTCTCAAAAAATAGTAAACCCTGGATGTCTGTTTGATGTTTTAAACTGACCCCTGGACTCCTGTACCTTTGCAAACCAGGTTGAGGATCCCTGGTCTACGGGGTCTGCAGAGGCCCAAACTGTGCGGCTGTGAGTTTTAGCCTGGACCCTGAAAATAAGTGCAGCTTGTCTACCTGAGTGTGAGAGGCTGTCTCCACACACACACACACACACACACACACACACACACACACACACACACACACACACACACACACACACACACACACCACACACACACACACACACACACACACACACACACACACACACACACACACACACACACACACACACACACACACACACACACACACACACACACACACACACACACACACACACACACACACACACACACACACACACACACACACACACACACACACACACAATCCTGAGCCAGCAGACATAGTAGCACTCATTCATCCTCTGCTACCAGCCACCCCCCTCCCTCCCCCACCATGGCCTTCAATCCTTCCCCTTGCTTTTTTCGTCCCTCAACCTTCCTCCCCCTCCTCCTCTTCATCTTCCCCCTTCTCAGACCACGTCCATTTTGGGTCTGGGAAGGTAGGAAAACAGCCTGACGGATGGAGAGACAGGATGGATGAACCCATAACACGCCATTAAAGACGCCCGCATGCGCTAAACCATTTTAGCCCGTGTCCAGGGGCCCTCCGTCTGCACAGTCCTGGGTTGTTTTTCACGGGTTTCAGTGGAAAGGACACACTGTTGCATGACATGAAACCAGATATATTTATAATTGTGATTAAAGGCATCCTTTTCTCTGGACCTTAGGGACTGATTTACCCTTGTGTTCTTGAGCAATCCCCCTTCCAGCTCCAGTAGTTGTGTAGTGGCTGTCTAAGTTAAGAAGTGTAAGGTTTCAGCGTTAGAATCCTTCTAGTTCATTGTCTTGTGTTCATATCTTGTCACCTTTCCTTTTATTTTGGTAAATGACTCTACCCTCTCGTTCCAGGTGTCTACACTTCCTGTCCTTGTGTGTCACCTGTCAGCCTGATTGTTTCCACCTGTGCCCCATTACCTGATGTGTGTGTGTGTATATTGTGTGTATATATAGCCCTTCTCTTCTTGTCAGTTCGTCTTGTCTCCACGTCGAGTCCATGTCTGTAACATTAGTGATCTGTTGAGCAACCTAGTTGAGAATCCTAGTAGAACCTAGTGATCTTTTGTTTGTAGCTTGAAAAGTCTTTTATAAAGAAAATATATTTTGAAGTCAACCGAATGGTGCATCTGAGTTCCTGTGAGCCCTTCGTGTCAGAACGAACTGAACAGTGACGTTTTCTCCTGGAGGCCAAGGGAAGCCAGGCTTCCCCTGTTTTTTCGGATTGCAGTTATAATTTTAATAAATACATAAAAACACTTTTTTAGTTTCGGAAATTCTTTGCTGTGTGTTGCTGCCGGCCCGTCTCTCCCCCATTCTCATTGAGTATTTTACAAAGAGTGAAACAGCGCCCCTGTAGATGTTATGGTGAAACAGTAGATTGCACTCTCTGTTGTGAGAGGAGGCTAGCCGAAATTGGCTTCCCTTGGTGAAAAAAAATGGAGGGATTGACCAATCAGACAAGGCTCACGTCATGCCCCTGCCAACCTGTGATTAGTCAAGGTCATGCCAAGGGAAGCCAGAGGCGGCTGGCTTCCCTTGCCTCACATTCCAATCAAATCGCATCAACTTAGTGTGGCAGTGACGCGTCTTAAAACCCGGAAGTAAACTGCGCTCGGTTTCCCTCATGTTTCCCTCGACAAAAAAGCAATGGGATTTCTCCATAGGATTTTGGAAAATAGCTCGAAATAAGGTCAGTGGAAAACGAACCTGTTAGATAAATGCACGTTTTGTTCAGCCGGATAATATCCACATGTCTACCCTACTTTTATCATTTTCAAATCATAAATCGAATCGATAGAAGATAGATAGCGTCACTGCACCACTCTCACCGCCGTTAGAAAGTAGCAAGCAACTGAAGCAAGTGCAATTATGGAGGGTGGAGATTTGGAGTATTTAATCAAAAATAATTGTACTAAACTTCCGCTACAGCAGCAACAACAACAAATAAAATCTGATGATAGGCCAATGCCCAAACTGGAGCTGTGTACAGTGAGGAAAAAAGGAGCAAATCGGACGTAAAACGTTAAAGGTCTCCTGATTTAGTTTGTGAATGAATGCTTATTAGAGTTTGGGCTGGAGAGTGCGTGCGGACCTGTCGGTTAGATAACAGGCGTGTGTAAGTCCTGCATCTGTATGATACAAATGTGTGTAAAATGATACCGGGTGCTGTAATCACTCATCTGGTTACGTTATTACATTGACCACCACACCCCCGACCCAAAAGAAAGGACGTATTATTGGCTTCCCCTAATTTTTTCCCCATGCCACGCTACTGGAACTGACCTAACAAGATGGACTCAGCCGATTCAACAGCGTTAAGGACGGCCTTGCAGGCGCAGGGTACACTCCTTCACCAACATGAGGGACAGCTGTCCATTAACCAAAGGGTCCAAGACTTAAATGTCCGTCAGGACAACTTCCAGTCTACAGTGTCAACAGAGATAAACCACCTGGCTGAGAAGATGCGCGACATACTCACACACCTCGTGGCTTACCCTGCTGTTCCTGCGGCAGAGTTTTCCAGTCCAGCGGAGGTTGGGTCTGCTGATATCCCCGTTCAAGTACCCATGCCATCGTCTACGCTTCGCCAGAGAAGTTCTCCGGAGATTCTGGAAACTGTCGTCCATTCCTGGTACAGTGCAATCTCCATTTCAAACACCAGCCCGCAGCATTTCCCACAGATCAAGCTAAGTTTGCTTTCATATTGTCTCACTTGACGGGCAGAGCGGGAGCCTGGGCAACAGCGGAATGGGCCAGAGACTCACCTGTTTGCCAGTCTTTAAGGCTATTCATGGATACCATGAGCAAGATTTTAGACCAGACATCACCCGGGAGAGAGTCAGCGACAGCCCTGGTGAACATCAAGCAGCGGCAGAGGAGAGTGGCGCTATCGAATTGGGTGGAACTCTGCAGCTCTTTTTGACGCGTTCCTGCATGGGTTAGCGGATCCCATAAAGGATCAGTTAGCTCCATTAGAGCTGCCTGAAGAATTGGACTCGCTCATTGCCATGGCTATCCGGGTGGACCAACGTCTAGCTGAAAGACATCGGGAGAAAGGAGGGAATGCAGTATCCACTCCACTGTTCAGACGGGAGTTACCGAAGGTAATGGTCGACCGGAAACGACGTCCGTCTCCCAAGTACAAGGCCGGACAACGAGTGTGGTTGTCCACCAAGGATCTTCCTCTTCATGTCGCATCCAGGCAGCTGGCTCCCCGGTTCGTTGGTCCTTTTCCCATATGAAAAGTGATTAATCCTGTTGCTGTCCGCCTATGTCTCCCAAACTCCATCAAGGTCCACCCCACGTTTCACGTCAGCAAGCTGAAACCGGTCAAAGAGAGCAGACTGGTCCCCGCCTCCACACCCCCTCCACCTCCCCGGATCGTCGACGGAGGTCAAGTCTATACAGTGGAAAAAATACTGTCTGAAAGAAGGAAGGGTAGAGGTAGACAGTTCCTGGTCGACTGGGTAGGGTATGGACTAGAGGAGAGATGTTGGATCCCAGGCAGCTTCATTGTGGACAAATCATTAATTACAGACTTTGACAAACAACGGTCTCAGGCTTCAGGGACGTCTGGAGCCGTCCGTAAAAAGGGGGGGGGGGGGGGGGGGGGTACTGTAAGGTTTCAGCGATAGAATCCGTCTAGTTTATTGTCTTGTGTTCATATCTTGTCACCTTTCATTTTATTTTGGTAAATGACTCTACCCTCTTGTTTCAGGTGTCTAAACTTCCTGTCCTTGTGTGTCACCCAGAGGTTGCACTAGACTTTTTCGCTGGACTGTTAGCGCCGTGTTATGCATGTCCACTGCACCTCGCGGGAGCGCGCACAGCGTAAACGTAAAGCAAATACTCACAGTTTCACTCACATTTCAATGAACTGTTCGGCAAAGTTAGGTTTGGAAACTGTATAATTTCCATTTGGGCAGGCATGCATAACACGGCATAACACCGGAGCCTCGCTGCGGGGAAACTGTGGCACTGTTGAGTTTGTTCTAACCCGTCAAAATGACGGACGGCTTTCAGATTTTTCCGTCATTGTTAAAAAAAATCCGTCATAGATGGAAAATATTCGGTTAATGCGAACTCTGGTGTCACCTGTCAGCCTGATTGTTGTTTCCTGCTCCTGATTGTTTCCACCTGTGCCCCATTACCTGATGTGTGTGTGTATATATAGCCCTTCTCCTTTTGTCTTTTGTCAGTTCGTCTTGTCTCCACGTCGAGTCCATGTCTGTAACATTAGTGATCTGTTGAGCAACCAAGTAGAACCTAGAGATCTTGTGAGAATCCTAGTAGAACCTAGTGATCTTTTGTTTGTAGCTTGAAAAGTCTTTTATAAAGAAAATATATTTTGAAGTCAAGTGAATCGTGCATCTGAGTTCCTTTGAGCCCTTTGTGTCAAGAAGGTTATGAGAAATATACATAGTGCTATTTAGCTGCCTTTCAGTATGCTGAAACCACCACATGATAATAGTCTGTGTAAGATTGTGAATCCACAATGCATTAAAAGCGATCAATTAAATGCTTCTGGATAAGCCATATTACAATTTCAGTTAAGCCGTTTCCTCATTTCAACTCCGGATAATATCCAGTGCTTCAGGTCCATACATTGTCTGAATTAAACTTTTACACTTGTTGCTCACAACAGGAGATTGTCGGTGTCAGAAGTGTTCTCACTTACTGGAAACCATCTGTTTGGTTAGGGAAGGGCTGTTGGCTGGGATAGAGCAGGAGACCCTACATGACGTGGCTTCATAAGCAAATTAGTTTTTTAATAACAGTTCCATAGCTGGCCTATGTCAAGTTCCCAAATCTAGTCCTCTCTGAAATTAGGCACTTCTCTCATTGTCATCTTTGTGGAAATGACCCATCCTCTTCACCCTCGAAAGCTTGTTTTCACCCAGCACAAACTGGGTGGAAATGTCATCAACACACTCAATGTTAATTATGAACTTCATCAAACTTAACATAGACTTTATATTGCAGAGCTGTCAGGGTGAATTGATTTGAATATACAGTCTGAATTAATTGGACATTTGATTGGACATTTGGATTCCAACTGACGGTGACTACAGATCAGTGCTCTTTAATATATTTTGAGGCGAAGGACCCGCTAGCTGAAAGAGAGACGGATGTGTGATACGTGGGTAGAGTATCATCAATGTTGTGAAATGAAATGGGTTTCTTAACAAAAAGACTGATTCATCTTCTCTAATAATATATTGGATTCATGTTACTGAAATGTGAACTTTTAGACATTTAAATAAAAGAAAACTCTCTATCGAAAAAACTCCTTACCATTATCAAACAATAATTTGGTTAAGTCTAATGGAGCCCGAGCTGAAGACCCTGGTCTGGATAACATTATAGTGACAGTATGTTTAGTGACTACAGTGTGCTCAGCTCTGTGTCAGGTCCAGGTTACATGTGGGCTCCTACAGAGACCACCGAATCAGTGGAGGGGGTCTCCTGCCTCTCGTGTGTGGGTGTTAACTGTAACCCCTGATCATGGTGGCAGCACAATAGGGAGGTGGAGGGCCACTAATGCGGCCCAGCTGGGGGCTGCAGTGGTCTCAGTGGTTGTGTGTGTTGCTGTTAATTGGTGCTAGCCAGGGGGTCTGTGATTGGAGGCGGTGGAAAAACAAATCACCCACAGTAACAGCGTGGTGAAAGTGAGAGGGACCTGCAGGTTCCTGTAACATGTCAGTGAGGGGGGTGGGGGTGTCTGGACTTGTCAGTCATTCCTCATTTGGAGATACGGACTGAGTGCTGCTCTGCAAACACACAGATCATTGAATTACATTTTTATTTATTTTTAAGAACTGAAACTGTTAGACCAAGATATCGTATTGGCCACTGTTCAACGTGTATATCTCTAAGTCATCCTCATCTGTCCATTTGCTTTCTATCCGAGTTCGTGTTTGGATGTTTCTCACAACAACGGTTCCATGTATTTTATTGCAAACAAATGATTGTGTTAATCACAATAATATTCTGTGAATAATCATGAATAACCACACGTTGTTTTGACTTTATTATAACATGATTTGTGTTTATGGCATAGATCCGGCAGTTGGGGGTTTGGTGCCTTTCTCAAGGGCACTTCTTTAATCAAAAAGATGTCGCTTGTGCTTACTTTGCATTGTAACTACCATTGGGGGACATTATGGCTCTAACTTGGTAAAGTAAATCATTTGTGTTTTTTACGCGTTAAGGTTTCCAGATTAATCGTGAGTGTGGAGGCGTTAATGTTGACAGCCCTAGTTAATACTCTTATTAGTTCTCTAAACTCTAAACTTTTGTTTTATTCTGGAATTCCATTACAATTGAAAATGTCAAGTGTAGTTTCTAAATAAAAAAGAACAGTTCTCCAAATAATGTCCTTTCAAGTTCCAGGGGAAAACTTGGTAGAAATTCAAAATGTTCACCGACAGTGAATTCATGTATGTGTTGTGAGTACACAGCTCAACATCATGCAACATGTGCAAGCATACATTCATACCATTTCCAATACAAAAATATTATTTTATTATTTTTAAAACTTTGGCTTTAATGGAACATGGTCAGATGAAACACATCCAAAAATCGTGTACGGAATTTTACTGAATTAAACAAACACCATTTTCTTTTAATTTGCACTCCAGGAAAGATTCCTAGAAAAATATCAGGAAATAATGGATTCATGAAACAAACTGTTATTGATCTCGTCGTGTGAAAAGAAAGCCAATTTCAACTAACCTCAGTCCTTTAAAAACATATAATGTTAAACTTGAATGTGAACTATAGTTTTACATGAAGTGATTAAGAGAAAGTCACATGATCTGCCTCTCTGATCCGTCTTCAGCCTGATCCAAACACACAGGTCTCTATTTGTTTTGGCTCACCCTCAGTTAGAAGTTGGCAAAGCCGTGCAGTACATGTCTCCATGACATCAATCTACATTGACTCCAGGATTCATCCCGCCCCCGCAGCTAACAGAAACAGCTGTCAATCATGCATTGTCTGCCCACGCTCAGACAGCCAGTCCACCTGTGTCTCCTGCAGGCAGGTGTAAGGCCCTGCACACCTGGGTGCTTTACATCATAACCAACACTTTTTCTTTTGTTAGCTTGTGCTGCAAGTGTCCTGCAAACTGGATCGGCTCTGAGATTGTTGATGCCGAGTCCACATGTAGAGAATGAGACATTTGATTGTCTGTTCTTCTCTCTCACCAAGGTGCTTTTCCCTTGTAGCCACAGTCCTCTGTTGCTTAACCCTGAATATATTTAGGTTGAAGCACCTTGCTCACTTTCCATGACCACATGTCTAACTTCTCGGCTTCTCCTGCCTCCTCAGCCCCAGCTGTTTAATTGTCCCTACTTACATGTGTGTGTGTCCAGCTGTACACACACACAGCTAATGAACTCTAAGTGCCTGGCTGCAGTTGTCAGGGGGGTGCGACCGTTTCACTTCAGTCGGAGGAACAGCTGGATTTGGGGGAATCACAGTGTGAAGCAGCATCATTCAAAGAATGAGACTTAGAAACTGTTAAAAATAAGAACCAATTATATTTTAAATATGGCTTACGGTTTAATTATTACATTGATTATTTAGCAAAGAGCCATTCAACCTTACCAACCCTAACCAACATTCAAGGAGCAGCCTTCCTATTTTTTACTGACGCTGATTAAAACGGTGTTCTACTATATTCTATTCGAGTTAATAGGATCTGTTCAAGCTGATGTCTGACTGAAAATCTTCGAGTAAACACTCACACATTTCCTGGAAATATAGATGTAATTTAATTTGATGACATTTGAATTAGACCTGTTTAATTTTATCGCTGCAGGAACAGAGTTAAGATTGTCTTGTTGTCTTGATACTTTGTGATCACATGCATAAGGTTGAACTGATTAGATAACTGATGACATAAATGATGCATATTTGGTTTGTCTGTAGCATTTAGCTGTCAAGAATGGATACATACATAGACTTTGTATCTGCTCCGTACTTGATGCTGATTTGTTTATTTCCTTTCAAACCTCTTTGGGTAAATTGAGAACACCCCTTGTTATCAAATCAAAACAGTAGCCTATATATAACGTCTTTAACCAATTGCAGTGGCGGCTGGTGGAAAATATTTTTGGTAGGGCTGTTGATATAGTGAGTAAAAAAATTTTGTTTGGGAGAAATGACCCCTTAAATTAGGCCTTCTGGTGATGTAATGGCGCGTTTCCAGTGCAGCGCGGAGCTCGCTATGCTGCGTTCAGACCGGACGCAATGCGAATATTCGCTTCGCTCTAAACGCCCCTATCGCATCGCTCTAGTCGCTCGAGTTTCACCGCGGCTGCTAGCTGTGTTTACTCGCATCATTCAAACAAGACGCGCTGGCTCGGGAGCTACAACTACAACAACATGAACATATTTTACCGTGATTACATTGTAAAACACGTTTCTAAATGATGCCGACGTAACAACATACTGATACCGGTTAGTAAAAACCATGAATTAATGCTTTGACAAGTCTGCAGACAGACGGCAGGCGAAACACCTTTTAGAATGCTTGTTCCCTGAATGGAGATCGGCTAAGCTAACGCTATATATGCTCCGACCGTACACACTCACAACAACGGCCTACAGACATAAATAAACCAGCGACTGTATTCTCCATGACACAGACAGTCTGTGGTTTGTACTTGTTTAACTTTTGTCTGGTTTCTGAACAGATCGTATCTGTCCCCGGCTGTTTGAAGAGCAAGCATGTGAAACAAAAGATAGCATTTACCTGTTTGCATCCAGCTAGCCATGTGAGAAGCCTTGTTGATACGTTGTCTTTTTCATGAGCTTGCTGTGATATATACAAATCGGGTTGGTCCGGTCCAAGGTCTTTAAGTATCAATTCATCTCCCAAACTTCTCCTTTCAAAAGGATTGGAGAGTAGCTCCTGTACGGAATTGGGTGCGGACCGAGGTCCGCCGACTCCACCTGCACACCATTCTCATCCAACTACTGCGTCACCCTGGTCACTCACCAGTCTAAACAACAACTCACGTAAGCAACGTGGGCTCCAACGTGAGCGCACTCGTGACCAAAATATTTGACAGCGCTGATTGGCTGAAATTATGTTTCGGCGGCACAGTTTACTATTGAGTCTTTTGCAACGTGCTGGTTGCTGCTGTTTGGCTCGGGGCTCCGCCCGGTAATGATAAACTAATGCCATGGGCAAGGCCAGGCAGGAAACATGTGACTTATCAGTAACTTTAGACATCGTAACACAATTTTAAACGAGATTTTATTGTAGATTATACATTTTAGTGATACCAATTGTATGATATTTACCTTGTTCATTAAAAATAAAAATATAAAATATATATATATATATATATATATTTTAAATTACATTTTTTTTTTTTTTGTATGTGGGAAGAGGTGGGGCCTATGGGCCGGCTGCCACTGACCAGTTGTATTGTTGAGCGAAGCTAAACGTTTGCTAATGAATGTTCCGGTCTTCTGTAGCTGCAAATGTTAAACGATGGCGATTTTCAACCAGCTTTGTCTCGTTGCATTGTAGGAGGAAACACATTGGAGGAGATTATTGCTAACACGCAGGAGAGCCTGACATCGTGCATTGGCCACGCCCACATTGCAACAATGCATGACACCGGTAATGGGTGGGGTCCCTTTAACAAGACACCTGTGATGACTGATAAGATAACGGCACCGCATAATGAGAGTATGAGGTGGTGTGTGTGGTCATAAATGTGTGTGTAAATTGTCATGCACCTGTATATTTTGTAATATATAAGTGTATGTTTCAACATGTATCACTGTGTGTGTTTTTTTGTGTGTATATGTGCACAGTGGTGGAAAAAGTATTAAGTATTAACTTAAATAAAAGTATGAAAATGTCACAGTAGAAAATACTCTGTCACAAGTACATTAAACGTAAAATTACAAAAACACAAAAAAGTGAAGATTATAAATGAAAAAGATAGATGCCTAAAAACATCTCTTAATTGTTTAAGCTGTTCATGTAAACATTGTTGGCTAGATGTATTTATACCAAATGTGTTGTTTTATAATCACTTTCCTTTTGAATTGTGCTGAAGTTTAATTATTGACACAAAAATAAAGTAAAATACTTAAGCAAATGCACTTACTTACTTAAGCTGCACTGTGACAGATAGAAACTCTCTCAGGGCAAACATGGTGTTCAGATGATGGCATATTAAACAATCAGAGATTGTCTGTGCTGTATACAAAGATGAATTCTCTGATTCGCAGCAAATATTTGCAGCAAATAATCAGTGTCATGACAATATTTGCCAAGTCATGGCTCTCTTCCTCGCCATTCTGCTGCTTCCTCACACACACAAGTGTTTTTAATATTTGGTTTACTTTATAGATCAAATGTAGAGTCTGTCTCTGTAAATGCTGTGTGTCAATTTGGGAATCCTGATGCCCTGAAGCCACACCAGAGGAGCGCCTGAGCTGCTTCCTGCCTCCAAATCCTTCCTTAGCAAATCGAGAATTTAGCCTTATTCATTCATTTATTAATAAAATACTTTGAATTGTCTGTATATTGTCTGTATATATTTGTATAAATCCTTATTATTTGTTACCGTATTTATTTTCAAAATGTTGCTTCAATTTTATATTTTGAGAAATTTGTGAAAAATGTACAACAATGCTTGTAATCTGGAATGTAATCTTTGTTATTCGCTAGTGCCTAGTCCAACTGCAAGGGCACTCCTGACCCATATCTATTTTTAAACTGTAATCTTTAATAATATTCCAAATTAAAAAAGACGGCATATACAGTATTGACATTTTTGACAATGTTCATAAACATTTTACAAATCAAACATCAAACCACTATTGTTCAGCCAGACTTGTTAAAATAAAGGATGTCAATTATAAAAGTAAAAGCAAAGATGTTTTTGCCCGTAATAATACAACAAATGATTGTACATAAAAACAATGATGTTTCTTGGTATATTTTAAATGTATTATTTATTTCAAATCTGCACAACAACACAGTCTTATGATCTAATTAGGCCTATTTTCTCCATAATATTGATGACAGTTGTATCTTCACATTACTTAAACCCCTTTTTTAAACAAACTCAAACTACAGTATGTTGTTCGAACCTCGGACCTCTTCTTCTCCTCCTCGGAATCTGTTTTCATAAACCAGGGAAAGCTGGCAGGACCTTGTACGGAATTTCTCTTTTTTACACCACTTAGTGCTTCATGTACTTTGATACAGGAAGGAAAAACAAACATGAAAACTGAACAAATAAAGAGAAATGTGAGGGAAAGTGGGAATCAAAGGCCCGCTCTCCCCCAGACCCACACTGTGAATGGGTTAGATACCGGAGCGGAGCCAGATCCAACAGAGTGGACACATCGCTCCATCACATCCTGGATGGACTCGGCCTTCATCCATCTCTGAGATGGAGACACACACAGCCTTGGACATGCTCTGTGTGTCTTTATGTGTGCCTTTGTGTGTGGACATTTGTGTGTATGTCTCAATGTCTGTGATTTACAATGCAGCGGACAGTAGTAGCTGTCACGTCAATTCAAAAAGTGTTAAGTGCTAGTCTTAAAGTCTAGCCAGTAGCTCTCTCTCTCTCTCTCATCTCTCTCCTCTCCTCTCTCTCTCTCTCTCTCTCATCTCTCTCTCTCTCACACACACACACACACACACACACACACACACAGCACGACACACACACAGCACACACACACACACACCACCACACACACACACACACACACTCAACACATCACACACACCACAACACACACACACAACACACACACACACACACACACACACACAACACACAGCACACACACACACACACACACACCACACACCACACACACACCACACTTTCACATTTGTTTGACCCAACACATGCTCTCCAGATGTTAGTGAACATTCCTGAAGGTCTCATCACACTTGTGGACATGTTATGTCTCCTCACACCGTCCTGACACTGTCACAGTCCAGTTCTTGGTTTGTTTAAATCGAAAGCAGCAATGAACAAACAGGAAGTCCATTCCACCTCAGGACTGACACACAGGCCAATAACTCTTTGTTTTCTCATCTAAAAGCATGACATGTGAGGCTGTCTGCAACATTTGGGGTAATTAATGAAACACTCTGAACTGCTGCCAGTTCAAAGGAGACAAGGAGACAAGGAGACAAAGTTATTCAGCAGGTATTTTTAAAGGTCAAACAAAATACTGATTCCTAAAAGTAATCTGGTCTCTAATCAGTGTTGCATCATCACAAAAGACACATATGAGAAGTTACATGGCAAAGGCCTCCCTCCCATCATACAATTTCTTGCTGAGTAATTTGTATTTATTTTAACCGACCTCAGAGAGTTGGTTCACTCCACCATCACCCGAAGTCTGTTCTACTTAGTTTGAAAGTGACAGTGTGAAGGTTTGACAGCATTTTCCAACTAACTGATGTTAAATTAAACTGGCCATTTGAACGTAGCCTACACACGTTTATCGAAGAGCTAAAGCGACTGTCAAGCGCATGTCTTCACCTGGAAAAGGGTATTAGAAACATTGAGGGACATTTTAATGCAAATTCTGATATTTGACAACTTTTAGCAAAAAACAACGACAATGTTTTGAATAGGAACGAAATAGATTGACCTAGAATTAGCCCAACATCGTTTTGTTGGTGGCAGCGTGTTGACGGTGTTGCATCAGTTTGATGGATACGCAGGAATCTGAGGTCTGAGGGTTACAAAAGGGAGGGATTGTTGAAGTGAGAGCATTTAGAAAGAAAGTGAGAGGAGAAGATGTAACAAGTTATCCTCACCCAGACCCAGATTATTGGTGGCCAAAACATTGGACCTGGGGTAAGTCCTTTCCCCCAAAGACCATCACCACTATTACATGATGGTGACTTAACAAGAAGTTAGCTGTGTAGAGCGAAAACACCCATCTTGCCTTTTCACTGAAGTATTCTTTGTGTATGCTTTGGTGGCGGAAACCTCGATCCATCAACTGCATGTTTCCTGTGAGCTAGCCAGCAACGGACGCCTTCCTAACTTAAGAAGAATACAAGAAGCTCCAAATACAACAGAATCGGCGACACAATAAAGTGAGGCACAGCTCGGACACCGGAGCGCTTGTTGACATTTTGGGGATTATAAAGTTGGCCAACTGTCCCTGTCACAAGAAGCGTACCTACAATGTACGTTTTATCGGCTTATTTTAACAATGTAGTCAAGTTTCTTTTCATATTAATGCAGGTCTATCGTGAGCTAGCAAGCTAATGTAGCTAAGCTAGTCATTTCAAATACACTGACCAACACTTATGGAGCGTCCACACTACAGCTTCAAAAAATTCTTGGAGCTGGGCGTGTCTGGAGCTTGGGGATTTTATTCAAGCAACACGACCAACAACCAATCACATGAATCTCCCGCCCCCGACATACAGAGCAAAAAACCCCGGGGATTTTATGGGAGCAATATATATATATATATAAAATCCCCAAACAGGCGAAAACCTACCAGTTCCACCCACTGTCTCTGCCACCTCCCTCCATGCTGGTTCCTCCGGTTTGTATCCCGGTAGGTGAAGAGGGGCTGGTCATACAAAACCGGGTGATTGCTACGGCGATAGTTAGTTTCTCCTCCAACTTTTTTTGAAATATAGAAATGAACGGCGGGATATCTCTCCCAGCTTAGACGCGGTTTGATTGGCTACGGCTTCAGCTGTCAGATTTTGGGAAACGGGATTTGATTGGCTGGCGCTGGCTACTCCGGCGTCAGAAGTTGAACATTCAACTTCTGACGGCGGAGACGGCGGAGACGGACCGCTCTGCTACCCACAATTCAGTTCGGCGAAAAAGCGAGGCTACGTGACGTCACCCCATTGAAAGTGAATGGGCAGATTGGAGTTTTCGACGCTGTCGACGCTGTAGTGTAGACGGGCCGTAACAGTTATAAAACAGTCTGACTCTGCCAACAGATGTCACAATCCTAATGTCACGTCACGTTGTCACTTTAGTCTGTCTTGTTTGGGTGTTATTGTGCTGTTCTGTTCCCACCTGTGTCTTGTTACCCTGTCCTTAGTTCCCCTGGTGTGTCTGATTGTCTGATTGTGTTCACCTGTTGCCCTTGTGTTTCTGCCTCCCCTGCCCGGCTGTTTCTGGTCTCGATTACCCCTCCCTGTATTTAGTCTCTTCCTGTGTGCCCCTGTCGGTTCATTGTGTGTCTCTCCTGTCTCCCTCCATGTTGGTCACGGTCAGTTTTGTGTGTTTGTGCTACTTGTGTTTTTCATGCCATGTTTTTGTGTTTATCAGCTTTTAAAATAAAGCTCGCCTTTTGTTTCTAGACCTTTTACCTTTTTTTTGTTGTCTGCATTTGGGTCCTACCTTTTTCCACTATTCTTAACAACAGACACAGTCGGCCCAACATCAACAGGCACTGACGGGTGTGCATCACTTTTAGGGTACCGATTCTGCCGTTCCTTTTGCTCTTGAAGTAGCTCACCAATTGTTATTGATTCATTCATTGAGTGTATTGTTCAGACGTTACGGTATCTGCCAGTATCAAGGTGTAATCATTACATTCGCCCGGGTGAAATGACACAGCCTTTAAGAAGTTTGCATATTGGAATGGATTTAACTTGGAACGAGCTGTGTGGTATTCCACAAGTACAGGAAGTGAAGGTGATTTTTCTGGATACAAGGTCTATTTAATTGATACAACCAAGCTTACCAGGGTTTCCCTTCGCCGCTGCTCGCTGAGTCCACCACACAACATCATACATTCACCCCAGGCTCCTTACAGACACACGAGAAGGACAGGCAGTACAAAGTCCTGAGGATATTGGTGTTCACACCTCACGCACTGCATAACCAAACATCCTGAAACTATAGAAAAGAAACAGGAATCTGTCCTGAAACGCTGCCAATATATGTCAGACGTGACGGATTCTTATCGCAGGTGGATGCACCGGAGACTCATGACAGCAGAAACCAAAGACATTGCACTGCATGACTTTTATTTTGAAATCCACCGTGCACCATCCCAGCAGGTGCTCTTGTGTCCTCATAACAGAGACAATGTTACTTGCGGTGATTAAGATAAGGAGGAACTTTAATGACACTTGAAGGAGAACTGGGTCAGTGCAAACAGACAAAGGATACGGCAATATAAATGAATCATAACAGATTAGCAGGGGGAAAAACAGAGCAGGAATAAATAAAAGAAATGGAAGGATCATTTATTTATTAGAAGTGGATCAATGAAAGAGAATCACCTGAGCCAGGGATTAGAACCATCAACCTCTTTAGAAATGTGCTCCTGACCTTTGACCTGCTGTTCCACTGCTTTTTATTCTCCGCCATGCATCTGCTGACACACACACACACACACACACACACACACACACACACACACACACACACACACACACACACACACACACACACACACACACACACCACACACACACACACACACACACACACACACACACACACACACACACACACACACACACACACACACACACACACACACACACACACACACACACACACACACACACACACACACACACACACACACACAGCAGCAGGTTAAATGTAATCAGGCTCCTCCTCTGTGTTCCTCTCTCAGGCCAGCAGTTTTATCTCGGCCTTTTTGCAACACCCACGGCCAACGGAGCAAAGTCCAACAGCTTATCAGACTCTGCTGGCCTCTGTCTGTCTGTCTGTCTGTCTGTCTGTCTGTCTGTCTGTCTGTCTGTCTGTCTGTCTGTCTGTCTGTCTATCTGTCTCTGTGTGTGTCTGTCTCTGTGTGTGTCTGTCTGTCCCTCTGTCTGTCTGTCTGTCTGTCTGTCTGTCTGTCTGTCTGTCTGTCTGTCTCTCTGTCTGTCCCTCTGTCTGTCTGTCCGTCTGTCCGTCTGTCTGTCCGTCCGTCCGTCCGCCCGCCTGTCTGTCCGTCTGTCTGTCTGTCTGTCCGTCTGTCCGTCTGTCCGTCTGTCCGTCTGTCTGTCTGTCCGTCTGTCCGTCTGTCCGTCTGTCCGTCTGTCCGTCTCTCTGTCTGTCCGTCCGTCCGCCCGCCTGTCTGTCCGTCTGTCTGTCTGTCTGTCTGTCTGTCTGTCTGTCTCTTTGTCTGCCTGTCTCTCTGTCAAACTAACTGACTGTCATTCTGCAGCTACTTGTCCAATGACATTACAACAAAAGTATAACAATCCTGTTTACAATATTGTGCAATTTCAAATCAAAGAAAGACCCTGAAATGAATGATCAGTATCATCAACCAAATAACAATTATGAAAATATCAATAATATCAATGTCCACCTGTGGTGACATGATGTGTGTGTGTGTGTGTGTGTGTGTGTGTGTGTGTGTGTGTGTGTGTGTGTGTGTGTGTGTGTGTGTGTGTGTGTGTGTGTGTGGTCACTCACTGCATCCGAGTGTAGCAGCCAACAACGTGTTCTGCAGCGCTCCATGTGCTCTCCTAACAGGATTTAGATTGTGTTTGTTTTTTCTGTCATGTGATCAAATTCATAATGTCTGCTTTTACATCATTTTCTTAAATTATTTTATTTCCCTGCAAAAGGAAAAATAAATGTGAAAAGAAACTATCAATATCTCTTCAGATCCCAGGGGATGACTTTAAATCTAATAAAATGTAAATAAATAAAATTACAAAATTACCAAAGTCTTCACATTCAAGAATTGCACCCAACAAATACATTTATTAATATCTAAATATCTGTTCTTCATCTTCTTCTTCAGCGATCTGAATGTGTCTCTGTCTATTTACATCTCTTTGTCATTGACTGTGTAACGCAATGCATAATAAGAATAATAAAAACACAAGTCACAATTATTCAAAGTAAATAATACAATTATTTCAATGTTTATAAATTCCAGTTAATTATGTCTTAATTGGTTAATAGACTAAGCTGTTTTTGTATAAACTGTTTGCTAATGAATTTGTAACAAAATATCATATTTTATAAACTAATTACATTCATTTAAAACTGAACTAGTAGAGTAGAAAAAAGTGGCTTAAAAATAAAATACTCATGATTATACTTAAGTACATGTACTCAGTCAAATCTAAGCCCTGGTTATGATGAGTGTATGTGGTTTTTATGTTCTATAATTAAATAGTAAGACCTTTTGAGATAAATGTAACCACATGTCAAATGGAGGTCCTGCCTGCCTGCCTGCCTGCTGCCTGCTGCCTGCTGCCTGCTGCCTGCTGCCTGCTGCCTGCTGCCTGCTGCCTGCTGCCTGCCTGCCTGCTGCCTGCTGCCTGCTGCCTGCTGCCTGCTGCCTGCTGCCTGCCTGCCTTCTCACATGTATTCAGCAGAAAGGGAGAGTAGAGCCTGAGGGGAACCGAAAGTGCTCCCTCCCTCTCCTCAGGCAGTAACCAGAGTAAACAGAACATCCGCCTAACAGGATCCAGGATGCACCGCCTCATTTGCATGGTACATCTTGAAAACACGCACGCACCACCCTTTCTTTCTTTCTTTCTTCCTTTCTTTCTCTCTTTCTTTCTGTCTTCCTTTCTTTCTGTCTTTCTTTCTTTCTTCCTTTCTTTCTTTGTCAAAGTCAGTTTAGGTAAAATATGTCTGTGTTTCCCACAGAGTGTGCAGCATCTAAAAGCATCGCCAAGAGGTTTTAATATGATGAAATACATACAGTATCAAACATATAATACAGGGTTGTGCATGTTACTCCCATTCCCTCCAGAACAAGACAACAGTAGTACAAACATGTTGAAATATCAGATAAAAAACCAATTACAATATATTAGTAATAACAGTCTGCCTGTCTGTCAATATTGACAAACGATTACATGTAATTTGTTAGACACTTTTATCCAAAGCGATTTACTCAATACTGTGGGCAATCCCCGCAGGAGCAACGTGGGGTGAAGAGTCTTGCCCAGGGACACAACGGCATGCTGACTGCAGTGGGACTCAAACTTGGTACCCCCTGGGTCGAAGTCCAGCACTCTATCCACTGAGCCACAGCCGCCCTTATAAATCTTACAAAGCCCAATTAACTTTATAACATTTCTTTTTTATTATATATCAATCCATCAGATTTGTTCACGTGACTTTGATCTGAGCAGAGGAGCTGCTCAGGTGTTCATGCTAGCAGCTAGCAGCTAACCGGTAGCCTTGCTGTCGACACCAGCCAGGGCGGCTGCCATCACTGGAGCCAACGGAGAGGCTGTTGCTCCTCAGGTAGAGAATATGAGTTCCAGTGAAAATGACAATAGATCTTAAGGACTCCCTTTAAAGCAGTTGTCCATCTACAAAGCCAGCCGATGATTATGCAAAACTCGACACAAACTGATCCAGACGATGATAATATCTTATATATGGGAAGCCTTTCCGACCAAAACAGTTTCTCTCACTGTAACTGTGTCAGATCTTCCAGGGAAGAAATATCACTTTAAAATAGCGAACTCTATTCAAGGGCTTCTTTTGAATCAGGAGGATTACTTGAACTGAATACAGACTACTGTAATAGAGCATCCATTAAGTGAACTTCAACCAGTCGAACCACTACTGCAGGTCTGTATCCTCAGCAATTATATGAAGTCTGAAGGAAACCTCAACATTTAGATCTAAGGACATGTGACAGGTCCTCAATTAAAGTTCTCTTTTGGTAACCACAAGCAACGTGTCTTTAACCTGACCAAAACTATAAATAAAGCGTTGTCATGTTGAAAACCTGTTTTGTTTTGTAGCTGGGGTGTCAGCCTGTCAAACCCCTGACATTCTGGAGCAGGTTGTTTTGTCATCATCTGGCAGCAGAATCTATAAAACCTTTCAGAATATTGTAATTCACTAAACTAAAGATCTGAACTTCCACTTGGTTACATCTTTCAGGCTATAATAAACTAGCCTATAGAGACTTACGCCAACCACAGGTCAATTCAGACAGGGCGCTCCTAAAGGTGTTTCCTTTACTAATGCAGATGTGCGTGCACGTTCCTTCAGATGAGGAAAGGGAGATTGAGATTTAAAAAAGAAGCGTTGTTATTCTATCATTGACAATAACGGCCGCTACACACGCCGCCGTGTGTAGGGGCCGTAACTGCCCACACGGCAAAGAAACCCAAACGAAGGAAGACTTAACCAAACGAGAATCTGACAATATCCGGCAAATGTTTGAGGGATGGAGAGAAAATGTTGCTATTATATATCCTAGCCTTCTGCTGACCATAACCTACGGTTAGCAGAAGGCTAAACTATTAGAAACGTTTCCTCTCCATCTCTGAAATGCAGGGTACTGTAGCCAAAGACGACACATACTGCATCATTTGGGGAAACTGTTGGGCAGTATGTGTTTACAGTACACTACAGTACACTCACATACACGTGATTTTAGTCAGACGTCTAGTCCACTTCCTGTTTTGAATCTCCATGCCAGACTCATTTCAAACCAGTTGGTGCTTGAGATCTGTCTGGCTCATTCCAGCCACCAGCTGATCGTCTAAAGCTGTGTCTTTTTCTAAAGGATCAATGACCTCTCATTTGTTTCTCTAAACTGTGCATGGATTTGACAACCTTCAGTATAACTTAAGACCGTGTGTATGTGGTGCAGTAATGGTACAGATGTAATGAGTAGCATCCTTGCGCTGTGTTTTGATGTGTTATGTCCTTCCCATACAAGGCAGGTAATATCTAGATTACATTACTTGTTGGACGCTTTTACCCAAAGCGACTTACACACGATCAATATTGAGGGGTTTGCCCAAGGACACAGCGACATGCTGACGGTAGCGGGGATTGAACCTGATCTGAAGATAAGCAAACTGCTGATTTTAGGATTTACATTCGACATGTATGAAAGTGATGTCTGCAGTAAACCACACGGCTAATGCCCTACACTTTGACCAATATCCTATGTTCAGCTGAGGCTTCTGTGGCCGTGTGACATCCAGACTTCTATCAGCAGCCGTATCTATTTCCTAAGAGACTTGCATTTGGAGTCTAGGTCAGCTGAGGGTCACAGATTTCAACTGAAAGGTTATAAATGTAACCTTTTAATTCCCTGTGTTGCTGGAATGGTTCCTCACCGCTGCAAGCAGCCAGTGTGTTATCTGTGGATCCACTGTAATCTGTTCCTCCATGAGAAGCCGGGCTGAATGTGACCACTATCAGCGGGTCACCTGATTACTGAGGGGACGTATCGGAGTGACATTTTAGAGTTAGCCAGGTTAGTCATACCTGGAGCAGCCTGGTGTGTGTGTGTGTGCGTGTGTGTGTGTGTGTGTGTGTGTGTGTGTGTGTCTTTGTAGCTGTGGAGACCATATCAGGCGGGTGCTCGCCTATCTTATCAAGCCAACTGCTCTGAAGGGACTATTGTGTGCAAGGTGACGAACTCCCTTAGATTCCCACATCTCACTAAGGTGTGTGTGAGTGTATTAAAAAACCCACATGGTATTCAAAAAAGCTCGAGTTTCTACAGCGACAGGTACCGTTATGTGTTTTTTAGCATCGTGACTTGGTGATGGAAACTGCAGGTAAACAATGAGACTAAAGTTTATGTGTGTTTTGTTGCAGTCCTTTAAAGCCTCTGGGCTACAGTTGATGTGACGTGAGGAAAATGCAGCGACAAGTGCGTGACAACTTAGGGCTGGGTAAAGCAAACCTGCAGGGACTGACAGGCAGTCAGTCAGGTAGAGAGACAGACAGGCAGATAGACAGGTAGAGAGACAGACAGGCAGTCAGACAGGTAGAGAGACAGACAGGCAGGCAGGTAGAGAGACAGACAGGCAGATAGACAGGTAGAGAGACAGACAGGCAGTCAGACAGGTAGAGAGCAGGCAGACAGGTAGAGAGACGGACAGGCAGTCAGTCAGGTAGAGAGACAGACAGGCAGATAGACAGGTAGAGAGACAGACAGGCAGTCAGACAGGTAGAGAGCAGGCAGACAGGTAGAGAGACGGACAGGCAGTCAGTCAGGTAGAGAGACAGACAGGCAGGCAGGTAGAGAGACAGACAGGCAGACAGACAGGTAGAGAGACAGGCAGGCAGGCAGTCAGGTAGAGAGACAGACAGGCAGGCAGTCAGGTATAGAGACTGACAGGCAGACAGACAGGTAGAGAGACAGACAGGCAGACAGGTAGAGAGACAGGCAGACAGACAGGTAGAGAGACAGGCAGACAGACAGGTAGAGAGACAGACAGGCAGACAGGTAGAGAGACAGGCAGACAGACAGGTAGAGAGACAGGTAGACAGTCAGGTAAAGAGACAGACAGGCAGGCAGACAGACAGACAGACAGGTAGAGAGACAGACAGGCAGGCAGTCAGGTAGAGAGACAGGCAGTCAGGCAGACAGCCAGGGGGGGCAAAGGAAAGGCAGCTGCAGGAACCAAGATCAATACATTCCCTTTTCTTTCCTGCAGATGTTTCAAAGCATTATAAAGACATGATCTGCTTTGTCCTGCATACATGCTCGTTATATTACAGAGGGCAGTGGTGGAAGAAGTATCTTGTAGTAAAAGTAATAACACCACAGTGTAGAAATACAATGTTAAGTAAAAGTACTGCTTTCACAATGTTACAAAGTACAAAAGTATTAGCAGCAAAATATACATAAGTATCAAATCCAAAAGAAGTCCTTATCCTAAATGGCCATTTTTGGAATAAAATACATTATATTGTTTTATAACTATGCTATCATTTTAATTTAGCAGCTGTTAAAGGATGAGAAAACAATGATACATGTTCATACTACAAGGTATCTCCATCCATACATTAAAGCGTATTAGTGGATTTCATTTATATATATATATATATATATATTAATAACATGTACCCGCAAAACTATTGTTTTCAAATGAATGTTGTGAGTAAAAAGTACAATATATGCTGCCAAAATGCAGTAAAATTATAAAATTACATAAAATGGAAATACTCAAGTAAAGTGCATGTACCTCTTAATTGTACTTAAGTATAGTACTTGAGTAAATGTACTTTCAAACACTGACAGTGGGGTATAACAGAAGTGTGTTTACAGGAAGAGATGTGTTTCGCACTGAAACATTGACTTTAATTGAATACATCATGTCAACAGGTTTCACATAACTGTATTATGTTGGTTGAAAGCAATAATATTAAGTTTAATTAAAATCTACTTGGTTCAACCTAATATTATTCTAACTAATCTAATAAATGACGTGACATTTGTTGACAGTTTTTTCAGTGCATGTAAACAGTTTGTTTGTTATAACAAAAAAGGATCTGAGAGAAAGACCTGGCTTCCACTCGGTGTGGACCGGGTCAGCGGCAGGTCAGGGGAACGGGCCGGGCCTCGCTGTGCGGCCCGGCCCGCAGAGTTCTGCGTTGAGGCTCTCAGCGGGATCCAGCCGTGTTTAGTCTACCAGTCCTACATGTCACACACCACAGTCATTTGGTCAGGAGCTGTTTCAACAAGGCGCTGCTACTCCTCGCCAGACAAGTGAAGAAGAGTTGTGATTGACTGATGGACCGAGGAGTCCCGAGGTCCTGTCCGCAGCGCCGCGTGATCAGCAACCGGACTTTTTTTTGACTTTTCAAAATGTTGTGCAGAGGTGACGAAAACATGTGTTGCAGAATATTTGTAGAAGATGACGAAACGCTTTTAAAGTACGAAGAAAGCGATTTGGAAGAGATTATTATGATTGGAATATTCTACAAGTCTTACCTAACTTGACTAAATTGATTAAACCCTGAAAGAGTTGGCCTCTTTTTATGATTTTATTTGTGAAAGTAAGCAACAAACTAAGATTGTGATAAACCTCTGCCCAAAAAAGACACGCTTTATGTACGGTGAAAGAATTGTTGTTGCATTTGGCTTCTGACCTCACCGACAACAAACCCTGATTGAAAGAAAAAAACATAAGCAGCATTTCTTCCCACATTTTTTGCCTTTTTAATAAGAAAAAATGAAACATGAATCATTTAAATCACATTTAAACCAACAGAAACAACAACAACAAAAAACTATATATTATATCAGCACACTTCCAAAGTTTGAAAACAACATTGCTTAAATAAAAGACACTTCTCTTTTGAACTAAAAGAAAAAGGACATCATGTGACCTGAAACTTCTGCTGCGTATCAGAATAATCCTTCAGTAGGTGGTCCATACACTGATCTCTGGGCAGATCAGTAGTCATTTGAAGAAAAGGCACTTTTTGGACAGCGAGGGTTATTTGACACCCATTTAAATTGGTACACGGATCCCATTGAGCTGATGCATTGACATTGTAGAGGGGGTGTTCCTAAGTATTGTTGTAACACACACAAACACACACACTATCAGCCCACCTGGCCAGTGGGAGCTCCATAGTGCAAAGTACTGTATGTAAATCCTCCCATAGTGCATCTCTCCTCCCCCCCGACTGTTTAAGTAACTGACTGAACTCCCCCATGCACCGCACCATTCCAAATGTTACAGTCTGCGGAGAAGCCTTTGGGTTTCAAGCTCTCCTATAGGTAACACAAACATTGACACAACATGTTTTGTAGTCTTTACCACAGTTACTCTGCCTCGAGCCTTCTCTGTGCTCCATCGAGGACAAAATGGTCTTCTTCATATCAACCAAAAAAACAAACCATTTTTAAAAAGTACAGGATTCATCAGCTTCATTTACATTGATGAATGGGACAGAAATGATGGACGTATGAAATGATGTAACACAAAAATAAGTTGTCTCCCACTGCAGTAACACCTGCCTGAAGCAGTAACCTGAAACTCTCCCCTATCGTGGGCTATGACAGAGCGCTATACAAGATATATTAAAATGTCTTCCCTTCATAAATAAATGCAAATATCCTTTCCCCCCCACATGACCTCTATTTACATTTTGTACAGAGCCAGTTTCAGCGTGTGCAGTGCTCGTGCAGGGACAGGATCTGACTTCTGTATCGACGCACACACAGACCCCAAAGTCTTCGTCAGTTAGGACTTCCTACCATCCAGGTACACTTTTCTGTCCTCCATGTAACCAACCAGTCTCCGCGTTCTGCAGAGCTGGTCGAAGAAAAAAACTGTTCTTTGGTACCTCAAACATGGCAGCCATTTTAGATGTGAGTCTCTGCCGAGGCCACTGGACGGGAGCCAGAGAGGGAGAGAAAGAGGCAGATAAAGAGAGCTGGGGTGTCCATTTTAGGCAGAGGGAAAGAGAAGTCTCCATCGTGGCTCACTTCGACAGACGTGTGTGTGGGGGGGGGTGAGTGTCCATATTAGGAGGCGTTGAGCACCGAGCGGCTGTACAGAGTTTGGTAGTAAGCGCCTGAGTCCATGGCGGTGGGCCCCTGGCTGTCGTAGATCTGCTTGGCCCCCACAGGAGAGCCGTTGGCGTAGTTGTTGTAGGCCATCACCTGGTCCTGGTAGGACTTCAGGTCCATCTTCTGCTCGTTAGACATGAGGTTGGTGATGGAGAAGGGGTGGTTGAAGTTGTAGTGGGGGTCTAGAGACTTGAGGGCGTCGCTCTGCAGGTCCATGTGCTGCTGCATGGTGCTGGGCAGGAGGTGGCCGCTGCCCCCCACTAGAGACTGGGAGTGGAGGAGCGGGTTGGAGGAGGTGGAGGCTGAGAGGGACAGGGAGGACGAGGTGGAGGGTGGCAGGGAGATGGGGGGGCTGTGGAGGTGTGAGGAGGACAGGGACGGGCAGTCGAGAGGAGCCAGGGAGTTCCGGGTGTGCGGCTGGTCGTCTGAGTTGTCTGAGTGGGCTGAGTCAGCGCCCTCCGACCCCCCTGTGGGGCTGTGATCCTCCCCCAGGTGGTCTCCAATGTGGCCTCCTTTCCCCTCCTGGTTCTTTGCTTTCTTTGCCAGCTTCTCCTCGATCTTGAAGCGTTTCTGGCGCCTCAGGTAGCAGCCGTTCTCGAACATGTTCCCTGACTGCGGGTGGAGGGTCCAGTAGGAGCCTTTGCCCGGCTTGTCCGGCGAGCGAGCCACCTTCACAAAGCAGTCGTTGAAAGAGAGCGAGTGGCGGATGGAGTTCTGCCAGCGCTGCTGGTTCTCGCGGTAGTAGGGGAACAGCTCCATGATCCACTGGTAGATCTCGTTAAGGGTGAGCATCTTGCTGCCGCTTTGCTGGATCGCCATGGTGATGAGGGAGATGTAGGAGTACGGCGGCTTGGCGTGGGTCAGTGAGCGCCGGTAGGGCTTTGGGGGGATCTCCTTGGGCCCGGGCCGGCTCGCAGTGGGGGGGTACCCCAGCTGGCTCATGGACGGGCCCATGTTCTGGTAGTGGGACAGGGAGCACAGGGAGCCCGGGGCAGCGCTGCCCAGCTGGTGCAGGGGGCCCGAGCTGAGGGAGGACGCCACCGGGGAGAGGGGCATGTGGCCGGGCCCGGAGCCCATGGAGGCCAGTGGGGAGTTGCTGAGGCTGGAGCTCGGGTACGCCAAGTTCATTCCTGCGGGGGAGGCGGTGGCTGGGTTCAGGTTGATGTAGTTGTTGATGGAGCCCATGGAGGTCATGGAGCCCAGACCGGAGTTCATGGTGCTGGCAGGGGAATACATCTGGAGGAAGAGAAGAACACAAGAACATCTGGTTGATTACAAACAAAACACAGATGACATACTTATATAAAATATCAAGAAGTATCTCGGTCTTTTATTTATTTTGCATTTAGAAACCAAATAACACTACATTCTATAGCCTGCTATTTATTGGAATGAGAGCATTTAAAGTCAATGTTTAAATGTGAAAGCAAAGCGCCTTGACTTGATTCAAAAAGCGACTCCTTATCAATGCACAATGAGGCTCTCAGTGCGCGGAGAGGACATGGATTTCACACAGCGATGTTAACCTGCAATGCGTAAAAAGCGCGTCACCGTCTCCTTCAGGCGGCCTCCTCGCTGATTCCATGGAAAAAACAAGTAAACCACTTTTTAGACTCAAGTGGAGGAATTTGATTGTTCTATGTTTTTTTGTATGTTTATCAAGGACGAATAATTCCAGATTTTTTCTTTGACAGAAAGTTAAAAGTATTTTAAAATCCCAGGCAGACGGGAGGTCCCTCGGCCCGCTCGCTGCTCGCTGGTTAAATATGATCAGACTCTTTCTTCTCGCTAATTTCATCAGGGAGAGGTGAGAGCTGAAGCTGCTGATGGAATTAACTCTAATTGAATTAGTGAGAAAAAAAAGTCTCGTTACATTTACACCTGAATTGTTGCAACACTTCCGCGGCCGCGTGGAATCAGAGGAATAACCTCTTTTTATGAGCAAAACACTCATTTGTTTTCATTTTCCGTATTGTTTTAGTTAAGATCTGTATTTATATTAGGTCCCAATCATTACATTCAATTGAAACTTCGAATTAACAGTTGGTAGGCTTATGAGAAAAAACCACTTAGCGTTCTTCTATTTTTCTTCCTTTACAATGGTCTTATTTTATATATATTCTTTTACTGAATAAGAAATAATATTGGGTCCGATTTCGGTCTTTTTCTTCTGATAGTCATCATTACCCCTGTTAACATGTTTTATTCTTATAGCCATGGGGAAATGTGCATCTTGATATTACATGTCTCTGTTATAACATGCATTAAAGTATTATATAGGCCTAATAATACAATATTTTCTCGGGATAGTAAGATCTGAATGTAAATCATTTAAAAAAAAAAATTATCAAAAAGATTCCAGCTGTTTTACGCACAGAGTCTTGCTCTAAAAGTACGCAAATAAAATGGTGTATTTTCTTTTTCACAGGCATTAAAACCCTTAAGCTCATGCCGCTGTTAACAACACAAGGAAATAAAAACATATTGTTATTGCTGATATATTTGACTGCATGGTGAACGTGTCTTTACCTCGCTGGCCTCGCTGTAGAAAGTATTCCACTCAGGTAGATCATGTGCTTCCATCTTCACAGAGCTCAACATCCCCAACACAAGTCTTTTGGAGGAGAATCAAGTTTCTATGACCGTTCTTTTATCTAGAAAATAAATATAAAATCCTTCACAAAATTGGAAGTTTTCTGGGGGAAGAAATCCCAAAGCAGAGAGATGTCTCCTTTTGCCAAGACACGCGGAGAAAATATCTAGGAAGAATCAAAAGTTCGAGAAAAAAAAGTCAGATGGTGTGACGCTCTGCTCCTGGGAATAGTAGAGTCAATATTTCTTATTGGTCAGGCATCCATTGTTTCATAACATATTCTTGTTATGTCTGCAGATGTTCTGGTGGCCCATTTCTTCCTGTCCGGGGGCCTCGGGACGCAGCATGCAGGCGGAGGTGTAGCGCGCAAATACAGCAGAGGGACCTGAACGCCTCTTCTTATAGGGAGCCGAAGGGGCCCGCCCCACTCCTGACATTTCAATACCGTGTTAGGATCCAGGAAGGGCCCCGCAAAAAGGCCGATGTGGCCCCCTGGCGTGCTGTATATTGGCCGGCGGCTGCAGTGGGGCCACCCGGACCTGCGACCGTCCCATAATCCTTCAGCTCACAGCTGAGGAGAGTTTGTTCCTTTTAAAATAGCAGCAACGTTCCCATTAATTGCTTTTATTGATATAATTTAATGTTTACCGAATGATTAGGGATTTAATTTAATTACATTCAAAACGTCATCATGACACAACATCGCATCACTTGTTTAAAAAAAAATGATACCGAAAAAAGACAAATATATTAATCAAAGAACAACAAAGTTGATGAAATGTGGTTGTCATTCATCCCCACTCATACTTGCAAACCCCCCCCCCCACAACACACACTATTAACATGCTTTCAAGTTAATAATCAAACCGGTTTTGAAATTATATATTTGTTCTATAAATGGGATCAATTAAATAATTTGCCTAAATGCTGCATGGTGCTTCCTTTCAACCATAACACATTCATTATTTTTCAATTGTATTCTGCAGCTTTGGAAATACAATTACATTTCCAAAAAGGAAATGATACGACTTGTTCCACATAATATTGCATTTTTGGAACAAATACTATCTTGAATACGTTTTTGCTAAAACGTCTGTTGTGTGTTTTGTGTGTTGAGGGGCGTGAAAGTTTAATTCCCTCGGCTATCACATATCAACCCAGCCTACAATCTGAATATGAATGTGTTGCGTTCTTTGAGTGTTTCATTGGAGCAACCGCCAAACGTATTACATGTTCTGGGGTTAGATAGTCAAATATTTTCCTGATAGTCAGATAGTCAGGGAAATATAAAATAACATCAGCGATCCAATCAGAGAACCCCTCGAGGTTCCCACACTGATAATAACCCTTCACATACTGTGCATGTATGTGCCACTGCAATAAAGTAAACTCACCATCAACATTTAAAGGTATGAAAGGAAGCAGTTCTCTTGGATCAATCGTGCGTAATTGTGACCATTTTCCATGGGAACCTTTTCTCTCCAAAGAGGCCTTCGCGGCGCGCCGTCGCAGACAGTCACAATAAATAATGAGATCCTGTGATGCATATAGGCCCGGCTCCTGTGTGCTGGAATACACATCGGCCTGGCTGCAGACGGGGGCCTGTGAATGTCAATGCCTCTGCCTAATGGCCAGTCAATGGACATGTAATTGATGCGCAGGCGGGAGGGCGACGGGATTAGACTGTGAGAAAAGATCTCGAGGAAATAAGAAATAACAGGAAGGCACATGAGCGCGCAGATGCACCAACACAAGCATCACCCGGTGCATTGTATATCTGTAAAGTGTGTTCATGTTAAGAGCATGATTGGCGCATCTCTTGCTTTGGTCGTGTTGCCTTCACGGGAAACATATTGAGGATTAAATCCATTTACAAATCAACCAGAGGACGATTTTCTTATTATTTACCATCAAATGATCAGCCAGTGAACCTTCACGTTTCCTGCCTTTTTATAAAATGGTGGCTCACTGGCTGATCCTTTGGTGGTATAAGAACATCGTCCAGCTATAGGCCTATACCCAACATATAGCCTAGTCAGAGGTATTCTCTGCAGGCCAGCACTCAGCGATTATCGCCTGTTTGCAAAACGCAGTCAGATCGATTAACACTTGGAATGAGCTAACACCTCCGTGTCTGTAATGATGTAATTAAGCCTGGGAGAGGAGCTTTCTTCATGCGGACACCGGTATGCTTAAAGCTGTGACTTCCAGCTTATGATCATCATAATCATCATAACGAGTAAACAAACAATAATGACAAACAACATATCAAGTAGTTTGAGGGATTGATTCGCCTGTGTTATCTCTTGGATTTACACACGGCACCTATTCAGGTCTGCCCGTCCTGTGAGAGGGATCCCTCCTCTGCTGCTCTCCCTGATGTGTCTCCCATGTCCCCTTTAAACTGTGGGGTTTCTCCGGAAGGTTTTCCTTGTACGATGTGAGGGTCTAAGGACAGAGGGTCTAAGGACAGAGGGTCTAAGGACAGAGGGTGTCGTTTTTCTCATACTTATATTCTGAACAATCTGTGTTGTTGTATTTGCTGTAAAGTGTCTCTACTGTAGGCTATTTTTATTTTATGTACAGCACTTTGGCTCGACCATAAATCGTTTATAAATGTGCTGTATAAATAAAACTTGATTTGTGTGAGGTACATTTCTACAGAAGTTATACAATGTGGGTCATGTGATAACTGAACAGATAGATTCAAGCAAAGGATGGTCCTCTAAGTAAACAACCTATAACCCAAGCTTATATGAATGTTGTATCTATTCTGACAGCAGACTTCATTCCCATATCAGCAACCAACATTCTAACACAAACTAAACTGCAACAGGAGTTTCAGAGCTTTACATACATAGAAACGTGTTGCCTTCAGGGGATTGCGGGACATATGAAGCCATGGATTTCGAATACAGCTTCCCATTGTATTTATGTTGCTCAAGATAAAACATGGATGGACATTTGTCTGCTCTCCTGGAATACACTAATTACTTCCGATGATTATAGAGAATGACTGGAGGGTGGCGATGATGTTGTGTTGATTTGTTGTATTTACTGTTATCTGATCGTATGATAATGATGCAATATGTGTTCAGATGGATGCTCTTTGAACAGGGTGTACTTACTTGTGTCCCACACACTGTGGGCTGAGCTCTGTATCTCGGCCATGACTCATCCAGCTGTCTCTAAATACGCATCTGAGGTTGGTGTAATGCTCCTTTAAGGTCCTCCAAGTTCTCCAACACACATCCTCTCCGTGGGCCGCTTTTCAAGCCAATGGCCCTCCACCGTCCATTAACACCTCTATCATGGCTTTAACAATAGCTGGGCTAATGGAGGAAACGACAGCTCAGCCGAGGAGCAGGCGGCCGGCGGGGAGGAATAATTAACCCCCCCCCCCCTCTTATTCTTCATGATAAAATGAGCAGCTTCATCACACATAGTTCAAGCCAGACAGACTCTGTTCTTTCAGACAGAATCAACATAAAAGCGCCACCTGGTGGCCAGAAATCAGAAAACCTGCAGAAAAGCTTTTTCCCCTCAAAAGTCTGGAAGACTGAACAGTTGTCCTCGGGAACAATTCAGCCTGTTCTTAAAATAAATGATATCGAAATGAAATAGGGGTTATTTCATCTGATTGCAACAAAATAATAATTTCCAATAAATAAATGAAAATGTTTTTTGTGTCATATGTGCGGGCATTACATGTGTATTGGTTTCCACACAGTGACTGACTGAACCACCAGTCTGTGCGGGAATCTATCCAGATGTGATCCTGACTTTAGTTAACATGATTCAACATTTTACCCCTTTAACTGAAAACCTAGCTTTCATTTTCTCTAAGTTATGGACCAAAGAGATAAGCACACCTGAGTGAGTTAGAATGAAGTTGCCTTTAAAAAACACATATTTACAATATGCTCGATAAAGAATCAAACAGGACTAATACATTAACGGGAAGACACAAAACACAACGGTAAAGAAAAGGACAGAAATGCAATTCATCACAGACACCGATGCTCCTGTGAGTAACTGAATGTAACACCTGGATCTCTCACTTGTAATAAAGCATGTTGCGTACATGATGAAAGCCAGCAGGACCAGGTTCAAGAGTCAATGGTTTGTATCACACACGGACTTCTCTGTTCTCATCATGGTGTTTTCTTTCTTTAAAAAAGCAGCACATCTTCTACTAATAAAGGATTACATCTCCATTTGTGTTTAAAGGCCCGCACACGATGACATACCAAGTGGCAGAAGTGGTGTATCACATGACATCTGGTGTGGAGTTGACAGAGGAAGGGTGGGGAGGATCCATTTAAGTAAATTAACTCATACACAGATCACCTTAGTCCAAAGAAAGTAACACAATGCAACACATTTCACTTTGACCAAAAGGCACGTGTTGTAGTTTCTGGTCTTGTCCTGTCAGCAGGATATCTGTATTTGATAATGAAACACTTACACCTGACAGACTGGACCTGTGCACTGTGGTCCTGCTTCTCGTGCACGGTGCACAGCGGACCCTTCTTATCAGGGAGAATGATCCTCATGGAATTGAGGAGAACGGGATTAAACCTTGCATCTCCGAGTCGTTAGCTGAAGTCCTTACCGTGGGATGCACCGTTGTGTCGGACACACAGTTATGTAACGCTAGGCCTTGCTCTGGTTCCATTGGATGTAAGTTTATTTCTTACTACGTGACTTGATACTAAACAATACGTAAATGATACTTATCACAGGATAGCAAATACAAATGAATGAGATTAAAGTAATCCTAAGGCTGTGATGTGGGAAGAGATCTTAATACCTTCTGAATGGGCCCAAAATGTGTCATGAATGGGTCAGTGTACTGTGAACTCCTCATGTCATTAAACACGTGTCCAAAATCAATTGTAGCTATGGTCCCTGTATCCAAGGGCTTCTCCAACGCAAGATTACAAAATCAATACTGGACTTTGTTCAGAGAATCAACCGAGCTCGATGAGAAACAGCACACTGCGCTGTTCATCAAGAAACGGTGTCTGACGTTTGCAATCAATCAGTATTTAAGTCACGGCACACTCTTGTCTCGATGGAAGTTGTCCTCGGTATTTAACAGCATTCAGATCAAGAAAGAGAAAAGAGGTTCATCCCGTTTATTCCTGGTTTCTACTTTGTACATGAAGCTGCAATAAAGCCAACAGATCTGGAGATGATAGAGAGGACGAGATGCGAGGAGGGACCGTATCAGGACAATGAATGGCTGGCCCCGTTACAAAGGCTCCGATCAAAGCAGAGCCGTGTGGCGGCGGCGGCGGGGACAGGTTAATCATTGAGCACACAATAAAAGAAGCCACTGCACTTCCCCTGAGGTTCCCAGACACACAAACACACGGTACACATTTAAAAAGGCACTTAACGAGGGATTGCATGACGGATCCGTGCATATTAAACTGAAAATCCACTTCTTCAAACACATGTTTCTCCAACACACCTGATCTGTGGGACTCATCGATAGAACAGTATTTCCTGCATACTGTAGACTGTTAATATGAAATGCCATTGTTACAGGAGACCACGTGGCGCTGTAAACTGGAACGGCTTGATGCAGAAAGCCGGTTGAGACCTGGCCAAGAAGTAGAGCCATATATATAGATTTCCATAAAACATTTACATCCAGAAACATCCATTCGGGCTCAGTTACCTTTGGTTTGTCTGCGCTTCTGTACTGCCGAGTACATACAGTAGAGCATAAAGAAAGAATCCCCGAAAAGCTCATTTGTATAAAATGTGTGACCAATTTTGGATTGTTCAATTCATGAACATCACATATTGATTATCTGATTTACAGTACGTGTGATCATCCATGAATGGTTCTATGGACGTGAATGGAAAGCACGTTTCAGAAGGCTGATTCAAATTAAGATCATTAACGTCACCATGTCCCGAGTTCAACCATGAAAACATATTTTTTTATTTTTTTAAATATGGGCTGTGTTCCAATAATGTGATCGGAAGCCTCGTGTCCTTTGGGAGAAACAACAATTCTGCTTTTAGGTGGATTCAAACTTTTAAAAGAACTACATCTTTAAGAAATTATAAACAATCATTTTTAATTACAAATGTTTGCATATGACTAAGGATTGCACAAACTATTAGATCTATACAGTTTATACTAACATTGAACATTCTAGTATAAAATAGTCCTAGGCCTATCAATAGATATCTTCAATATACATTCGGGGTAAAGCGTAGGCTGGGCTGGATCTGGTATAAAGCAACATGTAGATACAGTCACACACACAGTCTCTGTGGCTGCTCACACACACTCCTTCTCTGCGTCAGTCGGCTCTACTCAACGCCAACAACACAATGAAAACACAAACACAAATGTCATTACTGGCATTATGTCCATATGTCGCTTTAGAGGAGATTTCTTTGACTATTTTCTAGAAAGAAAAGGTTGTATGGCAGGACACAGATTCAGCCATATCACATTAAGACATATTACATCTGCCTTTCAAATTTAAGGTACACTTTTATATATAACGGTCCATTTGATGGATTTTACGGTCAGTTGTTCACGTGAATTTCATTCGTACACGCAAAAATGTTTTGTTTGGATCAAGCACTGAGACAATGGCTAGTTCCAACTGGTTTCCACTGCATGCTGCCGGCAAACATTTGATCACCAAGAAAAAGAAATATAGAACAACCGTGGCTGCTATTTCAGAACAGCATTTGTGTTGCATTCCTCAAAATAAGCTTTTGTGCTTTCTGGCAAACCACTGTGGACCACGGCTACTCTGAGTTTGAGAAGGGTCGTTTGAAACAACAGACATTGCTATCCTGCTAACAAGCTGCTGCTATGCTAGCTACCTTTAGCAGATCAAATCAATGATAAGGATGTATGAATACACTGGTGAGTCGCTGTATATAGAGTTCAGTAGTCCTGTTGGCACTGGTTGTTTCTTAAGGTGCTTATTCAACATGTAGTGAGAATATATTGAATGGCATTACAGCATTTCTAGAGTTATTGTAATGTAGTTGTACGTTTTGTGGATTGTAGAAAACTCCTGTTGAAAAACATGTGTTGCTTCAGCCCATTGATTTCCAGCTGCTAACAGTAGCTAGCTGGCAGTGCTAACGTGGGCGTGATCAGCTGTTTCAACGGGCACAACTACAAGTAACTTGACAACAAGTAGCCACTGCTGATTGGCCCTGAATATCTGATTCCAACAGTACATCAGGCATTTCAAGTGGTGGAAGAAGTATCTTGTAGTAAAAGTAATAACACCACAGTGTAGAAATACAATGTTAAGTAAAAGTACTGCTTTCACAATGTTACAAAGTACAAAAGTATTAGCAGCAAAATATACATAAGTATCAAATCCAAAAGAAGTCCTTATCCTAAATGGCCATTTTTGGAATAAAATACATTATATTGTTTTATAACTATGCTATCATTTTAATTTAGCAGCTGTTAAAGGATGAGAAAACAATGATACATGTTCATACTACAAGGTATCTCCATCCATACATTAAAGCGTATTAGTGGATTTCATTTATATATATATATATATATATTAATAACATGTACCCGCAAAACTATTGTTTTCAAATGAATGTTGTGAGTAAAAAGTACAATATATGCTGCCAAAATGCAGTAAAATTATAAAATTACATAAAATGGAAATACTCAAGTAAAGTGCATGTACCTCTTAATTGTACTTAAGTATAGTACTTGAGTAAATGTACTTTCAAACACTGACAGTGGGGTATAACAGAAGTGTGTTTACAGGAAGAGATGTGTTTCGCACTGAAACATTGACTTTAATTGAATACATCATGTCAACAGGTTTCACATAACTGTATTATGTTGGTTGAAAGCAATAATATTAAGTTTAATTAAAATCTACTTGGTTCAACCTAATATATTCTAACTAATCTAATAAATGACGTGACATTTGTTGACAGTTTTTTCAGTGCATGTAAACAGTTTGTTTGTTATAACAAAAAAGGATCTGAGAGAAAGACCTGGCTTCCACTCGGTGTGGACCGGGTCAGCGGCAGGTCAGGGGAACGGGCCGGGCCTCGCTGTGCGGCCCGGCCCGCAGAGTTCTGCGTTGAGGCTCTCAGCGGGATCCAGCCGTGTTTAGTCTACCAGTCCTACATGTCACACACCACAGTCATTTGGTCAGGAGCTGTTTCAACAAGGCGCTGCTACTCCTCGCCAGACAAGTGAAGAAGAGTTGTGATTGACTGATGGACCGAGGAGTCCCGAGGTCCTGTCCGCAGCGCCGCGTGATCAGCAACCGGACTTTTTTTTGACTTTTCAAAATGTTGTGCAGAGGTGACGAAAACATGTGTTGCAGAATATTTGTAGAAGATGACGAAACGCTTTTAAAGTACGAAGAAAGCGATTTGGAAGAGATTATTATGATTGGAATATTCTACAAGTCTTACCTAACTTGACTAAATTGATTAAACCCTGAAAGAGTTGGCCTCTTTTTATGATTTTATTTGTGAAAGTAAGCAACAAACTAAGATTGTGATAAACCTCTGCCCAAAAAAGACACGCTTTATGTACGGTGAAAGAATTGTTGTTGCATTTGGCTTCTGACCTCACCGACAACAAACCCTGATTGAAAGAAAAAAACATAAGCAGCATTTCTTCCCACATTTTTTGCCTTTTTAATAAGAAAAAATGAAACATGAATCATTTAAATCACATTTAAACCAACAGAAACAACAACAACAAAAAACTATATATTATATCAGCACACTTCCAAAGTTTGAAAACAACATTGCTTAAATAAAAGACACTTCTCTTTTGAACTAAAAGAAAAGGACATCATGTGACCTGAAACTTCTGCTGCGTATCAGAATAATCCTTCAGTAGGTGGTCCATACACTGATCTCTGGGCAGATCAGTAGTCATTTGAAGAAAAGGCACTTTTTGGACAGCGAGGGTTATTTGACACCCATTTAAATTGGTACACGGATCCCATTGAGCTGATGCATTGACATTGTAGAGGGGGTGTTCCTAAGTATTGTTGTAACACACACAAACACACACACTATCAGCCCACCTGGCCAGTGGGAGCTCCATAGTGCAAAGTACTGTATGTAAATCCTCCCATAGTGCATCTCTCCTCCCCCCCGACTGTTTAAGTAACTGACTGAACTCCCCCATGCACCGCACCATTCCAAATGTTACAGTCTGCGGAGAAGCCTTTGGGTTTCAAGCTCTCCTATAGGTAACACAAACATTGACACAACATGTTTTGTAGTCTTTACCACAGTTACTCTGCCTCGAGCCTTCTCTGTGCTCCATCGAGGACAAAATGGTCTTCTTCATATCAACCAAAAAAACAAACCATTTTTAAAAAGTACAGGATTCATCAGCTTCATTTACATTGATGAATGGGACAGAAATGATGGACGTATGAAATGATGTAACACAAAAATAAGTTGTCTCCCACTGCAGTAACACCTGCCTGAAGCAGTAACCTGAAACTCTCCCCTATCGTGGGCTATGACAGAGCGCTATACAAGATATATTAAAATGTCTTCCCTTCATAAATAAATGCAAATATCCTTTCCCCCCCACATGACCTCTATTTACATTTTGTACAGAGCCAGTTTCAGCGTGTGCAGTGCTCGTGCAGGGACAGGATCTGACTTCTGTATCGACGCACACACAGACCCCAAAGTCTTCGTCAGTTAGGACTTCCTACCATCCAGGTACACTTTTCTGTCCTCCATGTAACCAACCAGTCTCCGCGTTCTGCAGAGCTGGTCGAAGAAAAAAACTGTTCTTTGGTACCTCAAACATGGCAGCCATTTTAGATGTGAGTCTCTGCCGAGGCCACTGGACGGGAGCCAGAGAGGGAGAGAAAGAGGCAGATAAAGAGAGCTGGGGTGTCCATTTTAGGCAGAGGGAAAGAGAAGTCTCCATCGTGGCTCACTTCGACAGACGTGTGTGGGGGGGGGTGAGTGTCCATATTAGGAGGCGTTGAGCACCGAGCGGCTGTACAGAGTTTGGTAGTAAGCGCCTGAGTCCATGGCGGTGGGCCCCTGGCTGTCGTAGATCTGCTTGGCCCCCACAGGAGAGCCGTTGGCGTAGTTGTTGTAGGCCATCACCTGGTCCTGGTAGGACTTCAGGTCCATCTTCTGCTCGTTAGACATGAGGTTGGTGATGGAGAAGGGGTGGTTGAAGTTGTAGTGGGGGTCTAGAGACTTGAGGGCGTCGCTCTGCAGGTCCATGTGCTGCTGCATGGTGCTGGGCAGGAGGTGGCCGCTGCCCCCCACTAGAGACTGGGAGTGGAGGAGCGGGTTGGAGGAGGTGGAGGCTGAGAGGGACAGGGAGGACGAGGTGGAGGGTGGCAGGGAGATGGGGGGGCTGTGGAGGTGTGAGGAGGACAGGGACGGGCAGTCGAGAGGAGCCAGGGAGTTCCGGGTGTGCGGCTGGTCGTCTGAGTTGTCTGAGTGGGCTGAGTCAGCGCCCTCCGACCCCCCTGTGGGGCTGTGATCCTCCCCCAGGTGGTCTCCAATGTGGCCTCCTTTCCCCTCCTGGTTCTTTGCTTTCTTTGCCAGCTTCTCCTCGATCTTGAAGCGTTTCTGGCGCCGCAGGTAGCAGCCGTTCTCGAACATGTTCCCGGAGTCCGGGTGCAGCGTCCAATAGGAACCCTTCCCGGGTTTATCTGGCGAGCGAGAGACCTTGACGAAGCAGTCGTTGAAGGAGAGCGAGTGGCGGATGGAGTTCTGCCAGCGCTGCTGGTTCTGCCGGTAGAAGGGGAACAGGTCCATGATCCACTGGTAGATCTCGCTGAGTGTCAGCATTTTACTGGGCGCCTGCTGGATCGCCATGGTGATGAGCGAGATGTAGGAGTATGGCGGCTTGGCGTGGGTCAGTGAGCGCCGGTAGGGCTTTGGGGGGATCTCCTTGGGCCCGGGCCGGCTCGCAGTGGGGGGGTACCCCAGCTGGCTCATGGACGGGCCCATGTTCTGGTAGTGGGACAGGGAGCACAGGGAGCCCGGGGCAGCGCTGCCCAGCTGGTGCAGGGGGCCCGAGCTGAGGGAGGACGCCACCGGGGAGAGGGGCATGTGGCCGGGCCCGGAGCCCATGGAGGCCAGTGGGGAGTTGCTGAGGCTGGAGCTCGGGTACGCCAAGTTCATTCCTGCGGGGGAGGCGGTGGCTGGGTTCAGGTTGATGTAGTTGTTGATGGAGCCCATGGAGGTCATGGAGCCCAGACCGGAGTTCATGGTGCTGGCAGGGGAATACATCTGGAGGAAGAGAAGAACACAAGAACATCTGGTTGATTACAAACAAAACACAGATGACATACTTATATAAAATATCAAGAAGTATCTCGGTCTTTTATTTATTTTGCATTTAGAAACCAAATAACACTACATTCTATAGCCTGCTATTTATTGGAATGAGAGCATTTAAAGTCAATGTTTAAATGTGAAAGCAAAGCGCCTTGACTTGATTCAAAAAGCGACTCCTTATCAATGCACAATGAGGCTCTCAGTGCGCGGAGAGGACATGGATTTCACACAGCGATGTTAACCTGCAATGCGTAAAAAGCGCGTCACCGTCTCCTTCAGGCGGCCTCCTCGCTGATTCCATGGAAAAAACAAGTAAACCACTTTTTAGACTCAAGTGGAGGAATTTGATTGTTCTATGTTTTTTTGTATGTTTATCAAGGACGAATAATTCCAGATTTTTTCTTTGGACAGAAAGTTAAAAGTATTTTAAAATCCCAGGCAGACGGGAGGTCCCTCGGCCCGCTCGCTGCTCGCTGGTTAAATATGATCAGACTCTTTCTTCTCGCTAATTTCATCAGGGAGGTGAGAGCTGAAGCTGCTGATGGAATTAACTCTAATTGAATTAGTGAGAAAAAAAAGTCTCGTTACATTTACACCTGAATTGTTGCAACACTTCCGCGGCCGCGTGGAATCAGAGGAATAACCTCTTTTTATGAGCAAAACACTCATTTGTTTTCATTTTCCGTATTGTTTTAGTTAAGATCTGTATTTATATTAGGTCCCAATCATTACATTCAATTGAAACTTCGAATTAACAGTTGGTAGGCTTATGAGAAAAAACCACTTAGCGTTCTTCTATTTTTCTTCCTTTACAATGGTCTTATTTTATAATATTCTTTTACTGAATAAGAAATAATATTGGGTCCGATTTCGGTCTTTTTCTTCTGATAGTCATCATTACCCCTGTTAACATGTTTTATTCTTATAGCCATGGGGAAATGTGCATCTTGATATTACATGTCTCTGTTATAACATGCATTAAAGTATTATATAGGCCTAATAATACAATATTTTCTCGGGATAGTAAGATCTGAATGTAAATCATTTAAAAAAAAAAATTATCAAAAAGATTCCAGCTGTTTTACGCACAGAGTCTTGCTCTAAAGTACGCAAATAAAATGGTGTATTTTCTTTTTCACAGGCATTAAAAACCCTTAAGCTCATGCCGCTGTTAACAACACAAGGAAATAAAAACATATTGTTATTGCTGATATATTTGACTGCATGGTGAACGTGTCTTTACCATCGCTGGCCTCGCTGTAGAAAGTATTCCACTCAGGTAGATCAGGTGCTTTCCATCTTCCAGAGCTCAACATCCCCAACACAAGTCTTTTGGAGGAGAATCAAGTTTCTCTGACCGTTCTTTTATCTAGAAAATAAATATAAAATCCTTCACAAATTGGAAGTTTTCTGGGGGAAGAAATCCAAAGCAGAGAGATGTCTCCTTTTGCCAAGACACGCGGAGAAAATATCTAGGAAGAATCAAAAGTTCGAGAAAAAAAAGTCAGATGGTGTGACGCTCTGCTCCTGGGAATAGTAGAGTCAATATTTCTTATTGGTCAGGCATCCATTGTTTCATAACATATTCTTGTTATGTCTGCAGATGTTCTGGTGGCCCATTTCTTCCTGTCCGGGGGCCTCGGGACGCAGCATGCAGGCGGAGGGGTTGTAGCGCGCAAATACAGCAGAGGGACCTGAACGCCTCTTCTTATAGGGAGCCGAAGGGGCCCGCCCCACTCCTGACATTTCAATACCGTGTTAGGATCCAGGAAGGGCCCCGCAAAAAAGGCCGATGTGGCCCCCTGGCGTGCTGTATATTGGCCGGCGGCTGCAGTGGGGCCACCCGGACCTGCGACCGTCCCATAATCCTTCAGCTCACAGCTGAGGAGAGTTTGTTCCTTTTAAAATAGCAGCAACGTTCCCATTAATTGCTTTTATTGATATAATTTAATGTTTACCGAATGATTAGGGATTTAATTTAATTACATTCAAAACGTCATCATGACACAACATCGCATCACTTGTTTAAAAAAAATGATACCGAAAAAAGACAAATATATTAATCAAAGAACAACAAAGTTGATGAAATGTGGTTGTCATTCATCCCCACTCATACTTGTCAAACCCCCCCCCCCACAACACACACTATTAACATGCTTTCAAGTTAATAATCAAACCGGTTTGAAATTATATATTTGTTCTATAAATGGGATCAATTAAATAATTTGCCCTAAATGCTGCATGGTGCTTCCTTTCAACCATAACACATTCATTATTTTTCAATTGTATTTCTGCAGCTTTGGAAATACAATTACATTTCCAAAAAGGAAATGATACGACTTGTTCCACATAATATTGCATTTTTGGAACAAATACTATCTTGAATACGTTTTTGCTAAAACGTCTGTTGTGTGTTTTGTGTGTTGAGGGGCGTGAAAGTTTAATTCCCTCGGCTATCACATATCAACCAGCCTACAATCTGAATATGAATGTGTTGGCGTTCTTTGAGTGTTTCATTGGAGCAACCGCCAAACGTATTACATGTTCTGGGGTTAGATAGTCAAATATTTTCCTGATAGTCAGATAGTCAGGGAAATATAAAATAACATCAGCGATCCAATCAGAGAACCCCTCGAGGTTCCCACACTGATAATAACCCTTCACATACTGTGCATGTATGTGCCACTGCAATAAAGTAAACTCACCATCAACATTTAAAGGTATGAAAGGAAGCAGTTCTCTTGGATCAATCGTGCGTAATTGTGACCATTTTCCATGGGAACCTTTTCTCTCCAAAGAGGCCTTCGCGGCGCGCCGTCGCAGACAGTCACAATAAATAATGAGATCCTGTGATGCATATAGGCCCGGCTCCTGTGTGCTGGAATACACATCGGCCTGGCTGCAGACGGGGCCTGTGAATGTCAATGCCTCTGCCTAATGGCCAGTCAATGGACATGTAATTGATGCGCAGGCGGGAGGGCGACGGGATTAGACTGTGAGAAAAGATCTCGAGGAAATAAGAAATAACAGGAAGGCACATGAGCGCGCAGATGCACCAACACAAGCATCACCCGGTGCATTGTATATCTGTAAAGTGTGTTCATGTTAAGAGCATGATTGGCGCATCTCTTGCTTTGGTCGTGTTGCCTTCACGGGAAACATATTGAGGATTAAATCCATTTACAAATCAACCAGAGGACGATTTTCTTATTATTTACCATCAAATGATCAGCCAGTGAACCTTCACGTTTCCTGCCCTTTTTATAAAATGGTGCTCACTGGCTGATCCTTTGGTGGTATAAGAACATCGTCCAGCTATAGGCCTATACCCAACATATAGCCTAGTCAGAGGTATTCTCTGCAGGCCAGCACTCAGCGATTATCGCCTGTTTGCAAAACGCAGTCAGATCGATTAACACTTGGAATGAGCTAACACCTCCGTGTCTGTAATGATGTAATTAAGCCTGGGAGAGGAGCTTTCTTCATGCGGACACCGGTATGCTTAAAGCTGTGACTTCCAGCTTATGATCATCATAATCATCATAACGAGTAAACAAACAATAATGACAAACAACATATCAAGTAGTTTGAGGGATTGATTCGCCTGTGTTATCTCTTGGATTTACACACGGCACCTATTCAGGTCTGCCCGTCCTGTGAGAGGGATCCCTCCTCTGCTGCTCTCCCTGATGTGTCTCCCATGTCCCCTTTAAACTGTGGGGTTTCTCCGGAAGGTTTTCCTTGTACGATGTGAGGGTCTAAGGACAGAGGGTCTAAGGACAGAGGGTCTAAGGGACAGAGGGTGTCGTTTTTCTCATACTTATATTCTGAACAATCTGTGTTGTTGTATTTGCTGTAAAGTGTCTCTACTGTAGGCTATTTTTATTTTATGTACAGCACTTTGGCTCGACCATAAATCGTTTATAAATGTGCTGTATAAATAAAACTGATTTGTGTGAGGTACATTTCTACAGAAGTTATACAATGTGGGTCATGTGATAACTGAACAGATAGATTCAAGCAAAGGATGGTCCTCTAAGTAAACAACCTATAACCCAAGCTTATATGAATGTTGTATCTATTCTGACAGCAGACTTCATTCCCATATCAGCAACCAACATTCTAACACAAACTAAACTGCAACAGGAGTTTCAGAGCTTTACATACATAGAAACGTGTTGCCTTCAGGGGATTGCGGGACATATGAAGCCATGGATTTCGAATACAGCTTCCCATTGTATTTATGTTGCTCAAGATAAAACATGGATGGACATTTGTCTGCTCTCCTGGAATACACTAATTACTTCCGATGATTATAGAGAATGACTGGAGGGTGGCGATGATGTTGTGTTGATTTGTTGTATTTACTGTTATCTGATCGTATGATAATGATGCAATATGTGTTCAGATGGATGCTCTTTGAACAGGGTGTGTACTTACTTGTGTCCCACACCACTGTGGGCTGAGCTCTGTATCTCGGCCATGACTCATCCAGCTGTCTCTAAATACGCATCTGAGGTTGGTGTAATGCTCCTTTAAGGTCTCCAAGTTCTCCAACACACATCCTCTCCGTGGGCCGCTTTTCAAGCCAATGGCCCTCCACCGTCCATTAACACCTCTATCATGGCTTTAACAATAGCTGGGCTAATGGAGGAAACGACAGCTCAGCCGAGGAGCAGGCGGCCGGCGGGGAGGAATAATTAACCCCCCCCCCCTCTTATTCTTCATGATAAAATGAGCAGCTTCATCACACATAGTTCAAGCCAGACAGACTCTGTTCTTTCAGACAGAATCAACATAAAAGCGCCACCTGGTGGCCAGAAATCAGAAAACCTGCAGAAAAGCTTTTTCCCCTCAAAAGTCTGGAAGACTGAACAGTTGTCCTCGGGAACAATTCAGCCTGTTCTTAAAATAAATGATATCGAAATGAAATAAGGGGTTATTTCATCTGATTGCAACAAAATAATAATTTCCAATAAATAAATGAAAATGTTTTTTGTGTCATATGTGCGGGCATTACATGTGTATTGGTTTCCACACAGTGACTGACTGAACCACCAGTCTGTGCGGGAATCTATCCAGATGTGATCCTGACTTTAGTTAACATGATTCAACATTTTACCCCTTTAACTGAAAACCTAGCTTTCATTTTCTCTAAGTTATGGACCAAAGAGATAAGCACACCTGAGTGAGTTAGAATGAAGTTGCCTTTAAACACACATATTTACAATATGCTCGATAAAGAATCAAACAGGACTAAATACATTAACGGGAAGACACAAAACACAACGGTAAAGAAAAGGAACAGAAATGCAATTCATCACAGACACCGATGCTCCTGTGAGTAACTGAATGTAACACCTGGATCTCTCACTTGTAATAAAGCATGTTGCGTACATGATGAAAGCCAGCAGGACCAGGTTCAAGAGTCAATGGTTTGTATCACACACGGACTTCTCTGTTCTCATCATGGTGTTTTCTTTCTTTAAAAAAGCAGCACATCTTCTACTAATAAAGGATTACATCTCCATTTGTGTTTAAAGGCCCGCACACGATGACATACCAAGTGGCAGAAGTGGTGTATCACATGACATCTGGTGTGGAGTTGACAGAGGAAGGGTGGGGAGGATCCATTTAAGTAAATTAACTCATACACAGATCACCTTAGTCCAAAGAAAGTAACACAATGCAACACATTTCACTTTTGACCAAAAGGCACGTGTTGTAGTTTCTGGTCTTGTCCTGTCAGCAGGATATCTGTATTTGATAATGAAACACTTACACCTGACAGACTGGACCTGTGCACTGTGGTCCTGCTTCTCGTGCACGGTGCACAGCGGACCCTTCTTATCAGGGAGAATGATCCTCATGGAATTTGAGGAGAACGGGATTAAACCTTGCATCTCCGAGTCGTTAGCTGAAGTCCTTACCGTGGGATGCACCGTTGTGTCGGACACACAGTTATGTAACGCTAGGCCTTGCTCTGGTTCCAATGTGGATGTAAGTTTATTTCTTTACTACGTGACTTGATAACTAAACAATACGTAAATGATACTTATCACAGGATAGCACATACAAATGAATGAGATTAAAGTAATCCTAAGGCTGTGATGTGGGAAGAGATCTTAATACCTTCTGAATGGCCCAAAATGTGTCATGAATGGGTCAGTGTACTGTGAACTCCTCATGTCATTAAACACGTGTCCAAAATCAATTGTAGCTATGGTCCCTGTATCCAAGGGCTTCTCCAACGCGAGATTACAAAATCAATACTGGACTTGTGTTCAGAGAATCAACCGAGCTCGATGAGAAACAGCACACTGCGCTGTTCATCAAGAAACGTGTCTGACGTTTGCAATCAATCAGTATTTAAGTCACGGCACACTCTTGTCTCGATGGAAGTTGTCCTCGGTATTTAACAGCATTCAGATCAAGAAAGAGAAAAGAGGTTCATCCCGTTTATTCCTGGTTTCTACTTTGTACATGAAGCTGCAATAAAGCCAACAGATCTGGAGATGATAGAGAGGACGAGATGCGAGGAGGGACCGTATCAGGACAATGAATGGCTGGCCCCGTTACAAAGGCTCCGATCAAAGCAGAGCCGTGTGGCGGCGGCGGCGGGGACAGGTTAATCATTGAGCACACAATAAAAGAAGCCACTGCACTTCCCCTGAGGTTCCCAGACACACAAACACACGGTACACATTTAAAAAGGCACTTAACGAGGGATTGCATGACGTATCCGTGCATATTAAACTGAAAATCCACTTCTTCAAACACATGTTTCTCCAACACACTGATCTGTGGGACTCATCGATAGAACAGTATTTCCTGCATACTGTAGACTGTTAATATGAAATGCCATTGTTACAGGAGACCACGTGGCGCTGTAAACTGGAACGGCTTGATGCAGAAAGCCGGTTGAGACCTGGCCAAGAAGTAGAGCCATATATATAGATTTCCATAAAACATTTACATCCAGAAACATCCATTCGGGCTCAGTTACCTTTGGTTTGTCTGCGCTTCTGTACTGCCGAGTACATACAGTAGAGCATAAAGAAAGAATCCCCGAAAAGCTCATTTGTATAAAATGTGTTGACCAATTTGGATTGTTCAATTCATGAACATCACATATTGATTATCTGATTTACAGTACGTGTGATCATCCATGAATGTTCTATGGACGTGAATGGAAAGCACGTTTCAGAAGGCTGATTCAAATTAAGATCATTAACGTCACCATGTCCCGAGTTCAACCATGAAAACATATTTTTTATTTTTTTAAATATGGGCTGTGTTCCAATAATGTGATCGGAAGCCTCGTGTCCTTTGGGAGAAACAACAATTCTGCTTTTAGGTGGATTCAAACTTTTAAAAGAACTACATCTTTAAGAAATTATAAACAATCATTTTTAATTACAAATGTTTGCATATGACTAAGGATTGCACAAACTATTAGATCTATACAGTTTATACTAACATTGAACATTCTAGTATAAAATAGTCCTAGGCCTATCAATAGATATCTTCAATATACATTCGGGGTAAAGCGTAGGCTGGGCTGGATCTGGTATAAAGCAACATGTAGATACAGTCACACACACAGTCTCTGTGGCTGCTCACACACACTCCTTCTCTGCGTCAGTCGGCTCTACTCAACGCCAACAACACAATGAAAACACACAAAGACAAATGTCATTACTGGCATTATGTCCATATGTCGCTTTAGAGGAGATTTCTTTGACTATTTTCTAGAAAGAAAAGGTTGTATGGCAGGACACAGATTCAGCCATATCACATTAAGACATATTACATCTGCCTTTCAAATTTAAGGTACACTTTTATATATAACGGTCCATTTGATGGATTTTACGGTCAGTTGTTCACGTGAATTTCATTCGTACACGCAAAAATGTTTTGTTTGGATCAAGCACTGAGACAATGGCTAGTTCCAACTGGTTTCCACTGCATGCTGCCGGCAAACATTTGATCACCAAGAAAAAGAAATATAGAACAACCGTGGCTGCTATTTCAGAACAGCATTTGTGTTGCATTCCTCAAAATAAGCTTTTGTGCTTTCTGGCAAACCACTGTGGACCACGGCTACTCTGAGTTTGAGAAGGGTCGTTTGAAACAACAGACATTGCTATCCTGCTAACAAGCTGCTGCTATGCTAGCTACCTTTAGCAGATCAAATCAATGATAAGGATGTATGAATACACTGGTGAGTCGCTGTATATAGAGTTCAGTAGTCCTGTTGGCACTGGTTGTTTCTTAAGGTGCTTATTCAACATGTAGTGAGAATATATTGAATGGCATTACAGCATTTCTAGAGTTATTGTAATGTAGTTGTACGTTTTGTGGATTGTAGAAAACTCCTGTTGAAAAACATGTGTTGCTTCAGCCCATTGATTTCCAGCTGCTAACAGTAGCTAGCTGGCAGTGCTAACGTGGGCGTGATCAGCTGTTTCAACGGGCACAACTACAAGTAACTTGACAACAAGTAGCCACTGCTGATTGGCCCTGAATATCTGATTCCAACAGTACATCAGGCATTTCAAGTGTGATCATTGATACAATAGTCAATAGAATTTGGTGGTGTGAGTAGTTGGAGTCGAGACCTGTGAATGTTTTCTGAGCTGTGGTGCTTCTCCTCCGGATCTCTCAGAGCTCCTTTGCAGACGCCTCCTTCTGGTATGCTGTGACTGTGGAGACACACAAAGCAAACCTAAAACATAGAAGTACACCAAGGGACACCAGCTACCATCAAAGCGGTGTGATCTAGATTAGCCACATGTTGTTGAACATAAATAAATACAGCTACAACACAGTTTCAATGAAAGAGGTGTTGTCATGCAACATATATGCAGACTAATAATGTTTTATATCTTCCTCTCTGAAACCCCTTTATTCATTCGTCTACATTTGTTATACCAATATCCCAAAAGACATTGGAGTCAACTAAGCTGCTTTCTCATTACAGCCTCACTATGCCAGCTGTGGACCTGCCTGTTGCTGTGTTAGGTCCTGGCTTGGTTTCCATGGAAATCCCCATCACGTCTCCCTTTCTTTTTTGACAGTGACGTCTCCGCTGGCAGCTCCGCCCCCGGCCCCGGGCCCTGCTCCCGGCCCGTTCCCGGCTCCAGGAGCAGCAGCTGATGCAGCTCCTGCTCCTCCAGAGCCCAGGATGGTGGAGACCTCTCCCTGCATGAAGGCCCAAGGGGGGCTGTTGGGAGACGTGTCCAACGGACAGCGCTCCCCGCTGGGACAGTACACCTCCCCATCGCCCCGCCGGCTCTGGATGTACACTCTGGTGCAGGGGAAGCAGAACCTACATTTGGTGGAGTTAAAGAATACATTATTACGCATTGCTGTGAGAGATGACATCCACGTATACATATTTCAGTAACTTATTGTAATAAGAAATAAGAAAGCATTCTTGAATTGGTAGTTAGTCTCAAAACCAAGTATTTTAAAAATAGAAAAATATATAACAAATGTTTTTAGGCTGTTCACTTCAATATGCAACCTCAACAAGACTTAAATAGAAAACAGAACCAACCTATGCCCGGCCATTGATGGACACTGTACAAAGTGTGTGTCTTCCAGCCTCTCATGACACAGAGTGCATGACAGGGTGTTTGCTGTGGAATGGGTGTTGCTGGCAGATGCTGATCCCAGCTCAGAGGCACCACTGTGGGGTAACGCTGCAGCTGTGGTGGCCGCCTCTGCTGAGGAGCTGGATCCAAGGGGTTCCCCTCCAGACCTGGAGGTTAGGGGACGTGGCTGCCTGGCTGGAGATGAGGCAGGCTTGGGGCTGGTCTGGCTCACACCTCCAGCTGGGGTCGAGGATGAAGAAGGGAGGCATGAACTCTTGCTGGAGCTGCTGCCAGCCACAGCACTGTGGATCTGCGTCTGATTCTTGGACTGGTTATGGGATGAACTGAGCTCTCGCTCCAGCTCCGGAGTGATGAAAGGGGTTATCCCCATCCCGATCCCCAGCTGTCTGCGGCTCATCTCGGACAGCACCGGCGCAGGGAAGATCATGGGGTTGCTCATAGGGGCTGTCCTGGCGGTCAGGCCCACCGTCATGCCCGCAAGTAGCCCATGGGGAATCCCTGCGATACTTTGAGTTATGAGGTTAGGATTGATAGTAGCGCCCAGCAGGGGTCTTCTGCTCCCGCTAGGGCTCTGACGGTTTACTTCTTGTTGAGGCTGGCCGTCACGGTGCAGCCCGTTGGGGGGCACACGAATAGCTGACACGGTGACTTCTCCTCTTCCTCCCCTTTCGAAGCGGTCCATGTGCGGCCTGCCTCCCTCCGCATCTCCTCTGCCAGATGTGCCGTGTTTATTGGGCGAGGGACCAGGTGACCTGACGTTACCGTCCTGCATCCCATGGGTCCGTTTCAGCTGTCGGGCACTCGCGATGAGGAACTCTATCTGATTAGCTCCTTCGTAGTTCACGCAGCCACGGCAAACCACCTCGCTGAAGTCCCACACCACAGTCCACGGCATCTTCGGCAGGTCGCACAGGTAGCACCACTGGCGCCGGGAGGAGGAGGGGGACGACATGGCTGCAAGGCTAGCCTGCTAACCTGAGAGGCTGCTAGCACACGTTAGCTATAGGTTAACCTGTTTAGCTCTGGCAGGTGCACGCCCTCCTTTGCAAAATACTTTCTTCTTTAACGGAATTCAAGCCGCTTAATAACAATGTTAAACATCCCACGGATATAAAAATATAGCAAAGTGTTCGGTTTTCTTTGCTCTTTTTTTCATATGTTTGTTTTGTTTACCCACTTCGGCCTGCTCTTGTCTGCTGCTGTCAACTGCTTCCCGACGGACGCTGAAGCGTTACGTAACCTTTCGAGGTGCATTCTGGGTGTTTGAGTTTCCTGCCCAGGTTTTGTCAACGCAAACCAACGTACAGTGGCTTGTTTTAGAACTACACCAGAAACTGCCACGGAAGTGAAGTAACTATAGTTCAGAGGTCATCTGGCGTCAACACATGTGCGTCCACTGTTGCCATGCGTTTTGGTGTAGAAAACTTGTAATTTGAGCAGTTTGTGGTTATTAGTAAACCTAAGAATGCCTAGAGACATGTCACCAAGCGAGGATGAGGGCAATAACATTACAGGATCATCTGTAAAGCAGAAAGAAACTGGTAAGTTCTCACATGTCGGATGCACAACGCTGCTGTTGCTAATGTTTAGTTTAGCTTCATGTTGGCAGCTTTAATCTGGAATAGAATGCAAGCAAGTAAATACACCGTACAGTGGGCTGTAGTGGCTCAGCCCCACATACAGGGTTTACACTACTCGTTTTATTCATTGCAAGAGAACAATATATGTTTAAAGTGTAGCTATTGTTAGTTTTATCATGCAGCACATCATGCACTTTTATTCTGGGACAAGAACTGTTTAATGTATGTGAGTTTATATATATTTTTTAAATAGATAGATATGCTACTTTTTATCTTATATGTTTGTTTGTATGTATAGTTTCTAAATATGTAGGTGTGGAGAGCTGAGCTTAAGAATGTCATCGTAAAGTGCAACTGCCTGTTATACTGTATACAATACAATGTCTATAATCTTAGCCCTATCTATGTTAACATGAACATCAGTTTAGTTTAATTCAAAATGATGCTCGGCAATGTGTCATCCAATATTTTAGAGATACCATTTAAATGACCAGCCTTTCAAATCTGTTTCATAAAATAACAGTTTTGGCACCATAGAACATATTTCATAGGGGAGCGGTACTCACAAGTAAGGTAATAAGTTCAAGTTAATTCAATAAAGAGTGCTCACGAGTCCCAACTGTTCTCACATGGCTGCTCTGTGTATTTCCAATGCTCTGCGACGTGCTGAAATGTGTTCTGTTCTGATCCACAGAGGAGAAGATGCAGCAGTACCAGTGTCCTGCTGACTTTGTGTCTTTCAGACATAAGCCCTGCAGCAGCACTCTTAAAAAGAGTCTGGAGGAAAACAGCAATGAGTTATGGCTCATTAAAGCTCCAGCCAGCTTTAAGCCAGAAAGGTAGGTGAAATATTTCCCCTTGGTCCGTTTCTTTATCTCTGGCTCTCATGCCCAGTTTAACTTACAAGAGGAACTATATTTTCTTACAGGCAGGTTCTCTCTGTTCACCTTATTGGGCAGTTGATATTAACCTTTCCATTTGTTTCAATATATATTTAACATATCACTACTTCCAAATTATCCCTCAAGCTGAATAATAATTATTTTCAATTGTCTATAGCAGGGGTCGGCCACCTTTTTGATATGAAGTGCCATTAAAAAAAAAATGTATGAATTATCAACAGGGTGAGGAGCTCGACGCTCGTGAACTGTCAACAGAAGGTCGGGGGGTGCCTCGCTGTGGGGAAGCAGTGTGTGGACCTGTCAGCGCAACTTACATGATGCCGAATTAAACAAACACATTTAAATAATTGGTTTAAACGGCATAATAATAAGGACGATCGTCCGTTCTGTGGTTCTCCAGAACACAGATGGCCAGTCCGCCCCTTTGTAGCATGTTATTTTGATGAGAGATGAGCAGATCGCCACTGGGCTTTCAACTAAAGACACAGCCACGCAAAAACTGCGGCATGTGTACAGATCCTTATGGGTACTGCAATTAGTGAAGTGCTTTCCTCCGTGGTGAAACGATCAGTACCACGGAGGAAAGCGGCAGAAAGTCACCTGGAGATAAAGAGAGCGGGGCTGCGTTGCGTGCATGGCTTCCTTCTGCAGGGAGACGCGCTCTGGCGGCGGTCTCGTTCAGGATCCGAAAATAGAATTTAAATATTTTGCACGCTTATTCCACTTATTCCTAGTGTGCCACTGGTTACGGTGCCGCGTGCCAATGGTGGCACACGTGCCAGGGGTTGCCGACCCCTTGTCTATATCAAAGAATCGCATGTTTTCCAGTGGATCACTGCTTTTGTTTTCATAGTTTTGAGGCTGCATACATTGCACCAATCATTTTAATATATGTTAACGGGACAGCGATAAGTGGTCAGAATCAGAAATCCTTTATTTGTCCCGCAACGGGGAAATGTACAAGTAATCATAGGTCCCAAGTTAACAGAGAGTGGTGCAGTGATGACATATTGTCTTTAGATTTTTCTATTGTAAATCGGATTATTTCACAAAATGAACTCTGTGGCAAAACTTTTTTATGATATTTACACGTTTTGTTAAAGAGACATTGACTTTGCGACAGGGGACCCAGAAGTGGTCAAGTGCTGACTAAATGATGTGATTTAGGACTCATACAAAAAGCTAGTAATGCCAGTAATATCTAAAATGCTTCTGTTAGCTACCGGTCATACCAGACCAAGTAAGGCTCCAGTAGCAAACATTATGAGTGATGAAAGGCAGTGGTTCCCACCTGGGGGGCGCCAAAGATCGCAGGGGGGGCGCCAGGCCTCAGATGATTTGAGGCCAAATATCATATTTAGACTTTTTTATTTTTTATTTTTTTATACATATAATTGTCAAAGGCCTTGTCTCTACATTACAATAAAAAAAATAAAAAAATTGATTGATTCATTTGAATAAACATTCAAGTTAGTAGCTATTAAAGGCATACAAAGACAGAAATGTATAATTCTTTCTTTAATAGAAATGTTTCTTCTGCCCGTAAAGTGTCCAAACCAGGCTTTTCTGGATAAGCGCATTTTTAAAACATAGTCATTGTCCATGCTGGCTTCAGTTGGATTATTTGTCACAGTTGCTCCGATCAGATCGGTCTCCTCCATTTTGTAGATTATTTACGACTTTTGAATCCACATAAACACATCGGCAAAATCCGGCTTACTTTGAGCGTGTTTTAAACAGTTTAATCCCTTTGTGAATTGTTTCCACTTCCGCGTCCTTTCATTTCTTCATACAGCGGGAATCCAAATGAATTAATCCTGAGTCCAATAACCATCAAAGTCACTCCAATAGTGCTCCTTAATTACGCGTTCATCGTCCTTTAACAAAATACTTCACATTCATCTAGTTTGTGACAGTAGTTGTAGCATTTTTGAGACTTTTAAACTTTAATTACTGCCCTCCCCCCCTAGTGTGTGTGTGTGGAGGGGGGGCGCAACTTCCAACAGGAGTCATTTGGGGGGGCCCTTGGGAAAAAAGGTTGGGAACCCCTGATGTAAGGGACAGTTGCTGCAGTTCATTGACCATTCATTAAATAGTTATAAAGTTACAAGGCCTCATCAAAGCCTTATAATTTCTTCAGAAATAATAATTAAAAGAACGAAGAGTTTTGATTCAAATACAACATCAATATCTATATATATATATATATATATGTATGTATAAAAAAAGTCAGCCTGACAGTGGGGCAGTGTGTGTGTGTGGTGGCCAGCAGATGGGGCTGTAGAGGGTCTTCATGCTAAAACATCAGATGTCCCCCAAAAGTAGATAAAACAATGTTGTTGGTGTAAACTGTTCCCAGCATGCTTTGTGTGAATTAGCCTGACCTTGCCTGTCCTCCCTTCAGTTTCAGTGAGGTGAAGGTCCCCCTCTCAGGTCTCCAGTCCCTGAGGGTTCCTACTGGAGCTAAGACGGGGAGTAAGCATCAGATCTACAGCCTCCTGGCCTCCCCCCACGGCACCTCCGGCCTGTGCCTGCTCACCAGCACCAAGAAGTCCTCACATGATGTGGTTTTCGGCCCCGCTTTTTCTGGCTTGCTGAACGTGTGTGAGACTTACGGAGACAGTAGCGCCAACCAGGCCCCCCAGGTCATCCCTGCAGCCCCCGCACCCTCCATCCCCCCGGGGCTAAAGCAGCGATTCCACCCCTTCGGCAGCAGGACCCCCACGCTGACCTGCGTGGCAGAGAGCGAAGCAGACGGAGCCACATTCGGGCCCTCGTCTGCAACTCTCCAACCCCTCGTAGTGAAGCGACCTGCAGCAGAAACATGGCAAGAGGAAGACGAGGAAGGGCGGAAAAAGAAGAAGAAGAAGAAAAAGAAAGAAAAGCGGATAAAGACAGAAGATGTGGAGGAGACGGAGAGGGCTATAAAACAGGAACCGGTCACTGAAATACAGGAAGAAATGAAGAATGAAGAAAATGAGCTTCCCCTTCAGGAAGGCGAGGAGAAGAGGAAAAAGAAGAAGAAAAAGAAGGACAGGGAGCGAGAGGAGGTGGAGGAGGGCCTGGAGCCCAGTGTGAAGGTGGAGGTGAAATGTGAACCAATGGACACTTTGTATGGTGATGCAGTAGAAGGCTCTGGGAAAAAGAAGAAAAAGAAGAAGAAAAGCAAAATGGATGACGACTAGTCTGTTGTTGTTCAATGTTTAGTTTTGTTAATTTGTTTAACCCTTGAGCCAGTCTGGGAGCCATTCACTCCAGCGAATTGACGGATTACATAAGGCTGGCAGGACACTCAGAAAACATGGATTCGTTGACTTTAGGGCCAATGTTCCTCTCGTCGAGACTCAGAAAGGGATATTTTACACATAAAGAATATGTGCAGCCACAACCATCTTTGAGAACAAAGCAATACAAGTGAACACTGGGACTACTTCAGCGTTTCTGCCAGTTTCTGTCAAGTTTCTGGGATTATGCTCACATCCAGGCTGGTCGCTGGCGGAAACCAGTGATGACACAAACACGGAATAAGATTCTCTGTCATGACATGTTATTAGATTTTTGTTCCTGAAGGCTGTTAGTATGTATTGGAGAACACATGTTTCAAAACCCCAGAAATGATTAAAGGAATTGTAAATGAAAGAAACTTGTTTTGTGTTTTTGTCCCGTGAACCGTTCCAACATTTTCCTCTGGTGCCTTGTTGGAGCAGTGTTTTCATCCTGGAGGAATGGAACTTGAACCTCGGGTTGTAACTCTGAACGTGGCTTCTAAATTGTGCTACGATGGAGAAGTAGTTCGGTAGATTTTTAAATATCTGGACGTTTTGCTGGAACTCATGTCATAATAAAAAGGAAATAGTTTACTAAGACAATCTATTTGGTATGCAGACATTCACAACATTATTGCATGATTGAAGAGCAGGTATTAATAGCATAAGCTATAGGCCAAATGTTGTGGAACACTGTCCTGATTTCAAAATGTTACTTAACTAAAAAACACAAAAGTATTAGCAAATTCTACTTTAAGTACAACAAGTAAAGGTACTCGTATAGCAGAATAGATCTTTTCACAGTATACTATTATAATGCTTACAGTGTCAGGTCATTTTAGTATTTTGGTTGGTGAATGTTGAGCCATTTAGATATGTGAAATACTGTGTAGATAAGTAGCACAGTACTACATTATACCATGTTGGCTAATGTGTTTTTATCATACAGTATGGTTTTTATAAGTGCAAAGTAACTGAATGTTCAAATAAATGTGGTACTGCAGCATCAGGACAAAGACCACCAGACTCAGAGACAGTTTCAACCCAAAGGCGATAAGACTATTGAACACCTGAGCTTGCACTATCTTTTATATTTTTAAGTCTTGTAAATTGCACTGTTGAGGAACCTGCCATCTAAGTCTTCCTACATTACATAATTACACTGTAGTTGTGTTTATGTCATGACAAACCTTTGAATCTTGAAAAAACTTGATCAAATAGTTACTTTCCACAACTGGCTTTAATCTGTTGGCATGCTATATTACATATTTAAATAATCCTGCCTTTCAGCACACCATACTGGCTCCAAACACCTATAGTGGTTGATCCCAGGTCTGTAAATCTCTGCATATCCACCCCCATCATGACTCCATTGAATTGAATGCAACAGGAAGGAGCAGCAGTGACAGGCAGATGGCGCCACACTCCACCTGATCCTCCTCTGAACCACCTCTGAGCTCATTCCAGACATGCTCCTATTTATTCTCTCTTATGCTGCTGCTGTCCAGACACACAAACACAGGGTTTTGAATATTTTCCATTTTCTGACGCAACATGATCTCAGTGACACTCAGGTGAAGAGTCTCAGTCCAGGCTCTGCTTCCCCCCTCCCCCCACTCTGCACCGGAGTATGGTCCTGTTTCTTAATGCGCTCAGACACCTCTGGCACTATCACACTCACCAATCTGCACAATGACTACTTTTACTTTTGCTACTTTAAGTATATGTTGAACTTGATGCTAATACTTTTCTACTTTTACTTGAGTAACATTTTGAATGCAGGACTTTTTTTTACTTCTAACTGAGTATTCCTACACTCTGGTACTTCTACTTTTACTTAAGTACAACATCTGAGTACTTCTCCGACCTCTGGCCTTACTAATTCTAACTGGACACAAAATGAGCAAAAGTGTACATACCAAAGATAATTTTTAAACTAGCTTTCTCCTCAGTGAAATGCACGAGTCTAACCATGATGGTGTGTCGTTTTTTGACGCAGCAGCCATTAGCAGAGCGCCACAGATGTCAGATGTTGGATCAAGCGTTTCCCCGTGAGTCACATCTAATGCCAGATCTCTGTGTATCCTCACAGGTATTTTGAATGTGTGTGTGACCGTCTGTGCTTCAGAGCCAGGGTCTGCAGGCTTGAGTGCATATGCTTGTAACACCCCTTCAGTGGCGGCCGGCCCATAGGGGTGCTAGGGGCGCCGCCCTCCCTCTTCCCACATTTTACATAAAAAAATATATATATATTAAAAAAATATATATATTTATTTTCATTTTTATTTTTAATAAACAAGGTACATATTATATAGTTGGTGTCAGAAAAATGTATAATCTACAATAAAATCTCGTTTAAAATTGTGTGACGATGTCTAAAGTTACTGATAAGTCATGTGTTTCCTGCCTGGCCGCAGAAATCTTTGCCCGTGTATCATTACCCTCTCTCGTCTGGGCGGTAAGAAAAGAGCCCTAAGTGCAGCAGCAGCCAACCAAGTGCTGACTGTTGCTACCTGAAAAGTACTATGCCGCCGAAACATAATTTCAGTCAATCAGCGTCGTCAGATCTGATGGTCCAAGGGCAATTTCAGCGCCCGGCCCAAGGCAGTCTGTGAGTTGTTTTGACTCGTATCCAAGGAGACAAAACAGGGAGCTGTCATACACTCTGGAAGCTATCATTGGCAGCTAATATGAAAACTCAGTTTTTGACATAAAAATTGAATTATGGATCACCAATAATTTTTTCAAAGTGACAGACACATTGGATTAACCTATGGATTCACTTTCAGCTGCGTTTTTCTCATTTTAATGCCATTGAACACAACTTTTGATCAGAATAACAGCAAAAGGTGAGCATATCTCTGTGTTTTGCTACCTAAAGCTACATCTCGTGATGTCTGTATTTGCTTCCCCTGTCGCAAGTTCTGATCGCTCAGTGATGATACTTATATTTCTAGAAGCTTTTTTGTGCATATCCGATAAGTATATCAATCGATGTATACCTAGAGTGCGTTATCATTTTTTCGCTCAGGGCTCATTTAGCAAAAGGTTAGCTTCTTATGAGACTTGTGTTTTATTTCGGTAAAAATGGTTCATATCATCAGTTAGCTGAGTTTCTTCCCGTTAAATGAATATGACACATGAATAGTTTATTATAGTTTAATAGTTTATGAATAGCACAGCCCCACCTAGTGTCAGCAGAAAGTATTAAAATAATGATTACAACAAAATGCAAAAAATATATTAAAAATATATATAAAATATATTTTAAGATCATGTTTAATCATCTGATTCGTCTGTACATTGCTGTTTTAGTATGTGTTCTTCTAATTAGTGTCTACAGTGTGTGCCTATTGAGCTGTTTAGAGCCATGTGGGACAAAACCCGATCCTGCCCCTCCCTCTGACTGTCTAAGTGAACGGTGACTGTAAAAATTACACTGCTCAGAGTATTTTCCTATTTAATGTGTGTGGCAAAAAATAATGACCATATGGGCTTAGAGCTGCCATCCCCACCATACGTCATCTCACATAATTCAGAGCTGATTGGCTGTAAGTACGTGTGCCGCGAAAAGTGTGGTGTGTGAAGAGGAGGAGAGAGACGCGTCCTAAAACCAGGAAGTAAGCTGCACATGGCTTCCCTCCACAAAAAAGCAATGAGATTTCTCCATAGGATTTTAGAAAATAGCTCCAAATAAGATCTGTGGGAAACGTACCTGTTAGATAATGCACGTTTTGTTCAGCCGGATAATATCCACATGTCTACCCTACTTTTATCATTTTCGAATCATAAATCTATCGATTAGATTTATGATAGACTTTTTAAACTACAAGAAGATAGGGAGGACTTTTACAAAAAAGAGATTTTTGTCCAGAAGTATAGGCAAATGAACTTCATCTTCAAGTCAAGGTAAGACCACCATTTTATTGAAAATGGGATCTTACTAAGAGAGAACAATTCAATATGTAAATGATCAAATTACATTTTTTGGGTATCCTTCTGTTGAACTGTCTGTTAAAATTAATTGAAGCATCAGACAAAAAAAGCTTTTGAAAATAATATTATATTTTGATTTAGGTCAAAATATAATATTTGTAAACCTGACGAGTCAGTGCCAGTGCCTCGCCAGCCATGAACCTCACTGCAGAAGCTTATAGACATCTATGTTTTTTGTGCCCCACCACTTTTGCACATATAGAAACGCCACTGCCTGAGACACAGTTTCGTGAGAAAAAAAACGGGGGGGGAAAGCCCCTCAACAGGTTAAATGGGAATTAAATAATTTGACTGTTCCCAAAGCCCCGGTGTTCTGCAGTTTGTGTGGGCCTGCACAGTTTATACTGTAGAAACTATGTCCAGGACAAGGTGTTTGGAAGTTTTGGAAGATTCATAGCTAACCGCACTGAAGATTATGGAGGTATTGATCAGTCTTCTCATATTTTTAAGCCTCAATTTGTCCTCCCCCCCCTCCCCCCTCTAACATCACCAGAAGTCATAATTTAAGGGGTCATTTCTCAATTTTTTTTACCGGGGGAGCATCCTCCAGGACCCCCCTAGTATTGTTTGGTCCACAGCCCCACCTAAAATAGTTTCCATATTGTGTGTGTGTGTGTGTGTGTGTGTGTGTGTGTGTGTGTGTGTGTGTGTAATTTTTCAACATGACATTTATTTTCCTTCTTAGTTGTGCTTGTCACTTTGATTACAACCAGTAAGACCAAATAAAAAGTATATCTTATTTCAAAACATGACATGTGATTTCCTATTGGTTTGCTTCCAATTATGTGTTATAGCCAATAGATCTTGTAAATAACCCCACTTTGTCTGATATCCAGAAAATCCTCATTTGGACCAAAGGCTGGAGTTGGGAGGCCAAGGTGTTCCTTTGTTGAAAGTGGGGGGACATACACTGAAGAACGAAACGTTTACTTTAATTAGATGTATTATCTCAACAGATTTAACATAACTCTATGAGTTTAGTTGAAAGCAATAATATTAACTACGGTTCTATGAATATTGGATGACCGCCAGCGGCGGTGCTTTAGCACTGGATATCTTCCATCTCGCGCATGCATAGGTCGAATATTTATATCAACAAAGTCACGTGTCACCTCGTATGACCCCGGAAGGCATACGTTCCGGTGTTGTCAACGAGTTCAGTTCTATGGAATCTTCTCGCGGAAACACGAGATTCCGAGTGACCATCCAGTATTCATAGCACGGTAGTTACATACGTAACTATCGTTCTATTTTATCCTTACTGACCGCCAGAGGCCGTGCTTTAGCACTGGATGTCCTATACCAACAGAGTCACGAGGAAGTCTGAATACTCCCCCTGCTATAAGGATGGCCTAGGCTGACTCTGCAGGAGGACCACACCCAGCGGGTGAGGGGCGGCAACATTCACCCTGTAGTATCTGGCGAATGTGCTCTGGGATGCCCATGTGGCCGCAGCACATATGTGACCTGCTCCATCGAAATCAGTCGCATTGACCCGAAGACACATTTTGAGTTGTATACACTGTTGGAAAGAGGATATTCCTAGCTTTCTGATGATATCAGGATTGTTTTTGTTCTCCAAATATTAAGCGAAATATGTCACATTATATAATGACTGTCACAGAGTCCTCATTTTGAGAAAAAGGCCTTTAAAGTTTCCTCTTCTCTGGAATCCATCGATCTGATTGATTATTAGTGGAGCAGATTATCAAAATACTACGGAGGGAAGATATTTTCATTTGGAGGAGAAGCTCGCGAGTGTGTGTGTATACCTTTGTGTATTTTTGCTTTTGTGTGTATTGTGTTTGTTTCCCGGGGAAAACCCTCACGAGAAACACCGGCTGTTGTTGTGCCTGCTGTGACGTTAAATTACTCCGTTCTCCGCTTGTAATTATGCCGTTACAAGCTTCAACGTTGTATTTATCATCTGAATTTGCCGAAACAAGTTTAATATTCTGAAAGCCAAGACTTTGTTTAATTTAAATCAGATGAAAACAAACTGTAACGGACCCTGCCGTGTTATCTATGATTACTATACTCTTATGTTCATAATTTCAGCCGGAGGGGGGGGGGGGTGGCGCTGCTGGAAGAGCAGATTGCGAGGTGCTTGTCTTCGTCCCTTTACAAGCTTCAAAAATGTATTTATCGTGTGATTTTGGAAATAAAAGTTTCATATTCTGAAAGCCAAGACTTTGTTTGTTTAAAATCAAACAAAACACCTGAACCCTGAAAAAATAGTTTTTTACGTAAATCCACGTTTATTCTGAAATGAGCCGTTGCGACTTCCGACTGATTTCGATAGAGCGGGTCACATATGTCCTTGCACCTTAGGGAGGAACACTGTGTTCGGCCATAAGGTGACACCTGAGTCATCTGAGTTCCACCTCAGACACGAGCTGTTCACGGACAAGGCCTGAAGCTCGCTTACACGCTTTGCTGAGGTGATGGCAAGAAGGAAATCAGTCTTAGCCAGTTCTGCCTGTAACAAAGGTTCAACAGGAGGCGAGCATAGGGCATCCAGCACCAAGGGAAGGTCCCATGTAGGGGCCCTTGGGATATTCGGGGGGGCGAAGCCTCAGAGCTCCCCCTTAAAAAGAGGGATACCCACTGTGCTGTTGTCAGCCCTGATATAGCAGCCACATACACCCTGACGGTAGCGGGACACCGGCCGTCGTCCAGGAGGGACTGCAGGAACTCAAAGGTCGTAGGCACCGAGCAATATACTGGGTCCTCATTTTGCCCTTGGCACCAGTAAAAAACAAAAAAACAGTTTCCACCTGTTTTCTTACTGCCTACGAGTAGATGGTGCCCTGGCATTTGAGAATAGTCTTCCTGACAGACTCTATGCAGTCGCTCAGCAGTGGGTCGGGCCCTCCAGTGGTCAGACCCACAGCTGGAGGCGGCAGGGGTCGGGGTGCCACATCCGACCCTCCAACTGAGACAAGAGTTCCTTCCTGTTGGGGAGACGCCAAGGCGTCCCACAGCAGAGTCTGTGTAGCAGATGGACAGGCCCGCACCTAGCTTGGTTAAACAAGGAAGTTTAACAGGGCAGCCTAGCCAGGCGGCTCCTGCTAGAATCAAGCAACACGCCTACCAGGAGCGGGGGCGAGAACACTGCCTTCACTGGTTGAGTTGATAACGAATTCCAGATGCAGCGTAACCGGGAGCGGGTGCAAGAACACAGCCTCCACTAGTTACCTGCTGAACGTAAAGAGTAGAGCAACGCTCTTACACGCCGAACACAGAGGGATGTAAATGTCCTACACCACGTTACCAGCAGAGGGAGCGGGAGCGAGAGCACTGCCTTCACCTAAAAAGAAGTTTCAGCAGGCTGCTGCTAGAATAAAGCATCACGTCTACCTGGAGTGGGGGCGAGAACACTGCTTTCGCTGGTTGAGTGACTGTGTCCAGAGCCACCCCAATGAAGGTTAGGCTCTGAGAGGGGTTCAGACAACTCTTCTACATGTTCACCATGAGGCCTAGCCGGGCGACATGAGAGAGAAGAAGAGCCGTGTCCTGGATCGTCTGTAACCTGGATGGTGCACAGATTAACCAGTCGTCTAAGGAGAGGAAGAGTCCGAATGGGAGCACCCTGAACTGGAAATGACGGCCTCTGAAGGCAAAGCGAAGAAACTGCCTGTGATGAGGCACAATAGGCACATGGAAATAAGCGTCCTTCAAGTCGACGGACGTGAACCATTCCCCCCTGGCCACGGTACGAAGAATGTCCGCTGTGCTCAGCACATGGAAAGGTAACATCTTTAGGAACTTGTTGAGTCCCCTCAGATCGAGGATTGGGCAAAGTCCACCGCCTTTCTTCCTTACCAGGAAGTATGTCGAGTAGAAGCCCCCGGTGAGATGGGGTCCACAGGCTCGATTGCACCCTTGGCAAGGAGGACTGACAGCTCCTGGTTTAGGACGATTTCTTTTGCCAGGTGGTCATTATGGTGGTCATCTTGACCCGGTTGAAGACTGGGGGCCAGCGTCGGAACTGAAGCTTATACCCCTGGGTCAAGGTGGAAACCACCCAGGGGTCTGAAGCTTGTGCTACCCAGTAGTTGAGCTGCTGCTGGGAGAAATAACCAACAGCCGGCTCCAGACCCTCAGTACCTTGCCCTCCGGCCTCTGGCTCTGGGGGGGCGACGGTTAGGCACCGGATACCGAGGCTGCCTTGGGGGCGAGTTAACAGGACCGTAGCGGTGGACGGAGAGTCCTACATGTCTCTGATAAGGGTGACTGTGCCAGCCGAGTCTGGCGACGAGTCTGGACGAGAGTGGACATCAGGCGCCCAAGCTCTCTAGCCATCAGAGCGAACGCCTGTAATGAGGCGTCACTGAGGCTGGTAGACGAAGCGCTAAGAGCATCTTGCTGTTATCTGCCTCCTCCGACAACACACTCTCACTCCATAATCGTCCAGGAGCGACGTTTTGGTCAGGGTCCCGTGGCGTGCAGTTGTGACGCTCCTAGGCCCCTTCAGCTTCATAAAGGGACGCAAATAGCTTTCAACTGATTGCAATGTATTCCCATCTGCGGCAGGATTTGACACTCATGGAAGCACGGCATTCGTTTGTGTCGGCTGCTCTTAAAGGCAATGTGAGCCACCATTCCCATTGGATAACGGAGAATTGTACACCCGGAAGTAAGAACATTACTTCTGCAGTGAGGTTCATGGCTGGTGAGGCACTGGCACTGACTCTTCAGGTTTGACCTAAATCAAAATATAATATTATTTTCAAAAGCTTTTTTTGTTTTTCTTCGATTAATTTTAAACAGACAATTCAACAAAAGGATGCCCAAAAAATGTCATTTTATCATTTAAATATTGAATTGTTCTCTCTTAGTAAGATCCCTGTCACGATCTGTCTTTATGGTGTTTTGTCTTGTCTAGATCTGTTTTTGGTTTTCTGTCTGCGTTTTGTCTTGTTTAAATCTGTCTGTGGTTCCCTGTCGTTAGTTTCCCTGGTGTGTCTAATTTACCCGATTGTGTTCACCTGGTGTCCGTGTGTTTTCTCCTCCCTCCTCACCTGTGTCTTGTTTGTGTGATTAGTCTTGTGTGTATTTAAGTTCTGGTTTTTCTGTCTGTCTTTGTCGGTTCGTCTTGTGTCATGACTAGTTCTTCGGTGAGTGTTCTCTTTTGTCTTTGTTTATCTGCGCCTAGCCTTGAAATAAAGGAGTTTTTCAGTTTATATCTGCATTTGGGTCCTGCCTGCTTCACACTCCGTGACATTACGAACCGACCAACGATATGGGCCCAGCAGATCCGTTTGAGCAGGAACTAGTGGATTATACCTTTTCTTTGTCTGACTGTGCTCATCGATGGAGAGGAGCGGTCAGGGCTCAGCAGCGAGATGCTGCTCTGGCAGATGCAGTCCACCTTACGCTGAGGAATCAAGATTTGGTTAAATTCTTACCGGCCTGGCTTTTGGATTACCTCACGGTTTGTTTTCCCGATCCTGATAGACCCAGGTCTCCAGATTCCCTTTTTGATACCACACGTATCGGTATGGTCCGTCTGGCGTCAGCCCCTGCTTCTCACCCAGTGTTTGCTACAGTCCAGGAGCCATTAGCTGGAAATCGTCTGGCTTTTGGAGGTCCACGGAGCCTCCAAACGGCTCCTAAGAGGAGTCGCAAGGCCAGGTTAGCAGCACGAGCCCAAAATGCCATGGTTCCAGAACCAGTTCAGCCCCCAGCAGCCATGGTTCCGGCTCCAGTTCTGGCCCCAGCAGCTATGGTTCCAGACCCAGTTCTGGCCCCAGCAGCCATGGTTCCGGCCCCAGTTCTGGCCCAAGCAGCCATGGTTCCAGACCCAGTTCTGGCCCCAGCAGCCATGGTTCCGACCCAAGTTCCGGCCCCAGCGGCCATGTTTCCGGCCATGGTTCCAGACCTAGTTCTGGCCCCAGCAGCCATGGTCCCGGCCCCAGTTCTGGCCCCAGCTGCCATAGTCCCATCTCTGGTCCCTTCTCTGGTCCCCTCTCTAGCCCCTCCTCTAGTCCCTCCTCTAGTCCCACCTCTAATCCCACCTCGAGTCCCACCTCGAGTCACTTCTCTAGTCCCTTCTCAAGTTCCCTCTCGAGTCCCCTCTCCAGTTCCCTCTCAAGTCTCCTCTCGAGCTACCTCTCGAGTCCCATCTCGAGTCCCCTTTCGAGATCCCTCTCAAGCCCTCTCTCGAGTCTCCTCTCGAGTCCCTTCTTAAGTCCCCTCTCAAGTCTCCGTTCAAGTTGCCTCTCAACATCCCTCTCAAGTCATCTCTCGAGTCCCCTCTCAAATCACCTCTCGAGTTACCTCTCATGTTTCCTCTCGAGTTCCCTCTCAAGCCCTCTCTCGAGTTCCCACTCAAGTCCCTATTCAAGTACCGTTTGAGGTTCCGCTGGGGGTCCTGCCAACCCTATGTCCTGTCCCGTTGGAGGTCCTGCCGTCTACTCTCCTGCCGTCTACTCTCCTGCCGGGGGTCCTGCCAACCCTTTGTCCTGTCTCGTTGGAGGTCCCGCCATCTACTCTCCTGCCGGGGGTCCTGCCAATCCTATGTCCTGTGCCGTTGGAGGCCCCGCCGACTACTCTCCTGCCGGGGGTCCTGCCAACCCTGTGTCCTGTCCCGTTGGAGGTTCCGCTGGGGATCCTGCCAGCTCCTTGTCCTGTCCTGTTGGGGGTCCCGCCGACTACTCTCCTGCCGGGGGGCCTGCCAACCCTATATCCTGTCCCGTTGGGGGTCCCGCCGACTACTCTCCTGCCGGGGGTCCTGCCAATCCTATGTCCTGTGCTGTTGGAGGCCCCGCCGACTACTCTCCTGCCGGGGGTCCTGCCAACCCTTTGTCCGGTCTCGTTGGAGGTCCCGCCGTCTACTCTCCTGCCGGGGGTCCTGCCAATCCTATGTCCTGTGCTGTTGGAGGCCCCGCCGACTACTCTCCTGCCGGGGGTCCTGCCAATCCTATGTCCTGTGCCGTTGGAGGCCCCGCCGACAACTCTCCTGCCGGGGGTCCTGCCAATCCTATGTCCTGTGCCGTTGGAGGCCCCGCCGACTACTCTCCTGCCGGGGGTCCTGCCAATCCTATATCCAGTGCCGTTGGAGGCCCCGCCGACTACTCTCCTGCCGGGGGTCCTGCCAACGCTTTGTCCTGTCTCGTTGGAGGCCCCGCCGACTACTCTACTACCGGGGGTCCTGCCAACCCCATGTCCTGTTTCGTTGGAGGCCTCAACATCACATGTCTCGCTGGGGGTCCTGCCAACTCCTGGTCCTCTTCCGTGAGGGATCCTGCCGAAGCCTGTCCCACCGGCTCCGGTTCCTGTCCGGCCGACACCGGGTCCTGCCCGGTCTCCGGAGCTGTCCCGTCAGCGCTTTCCTGCCCGGCCTCCGGAGCTGTCTGGTCTTCGCCCTCGAGCCCGGCCCCCTGAGAGCCACGGTCTTCACCCTCGATCCCGGCCCTCTGACTCTTCCTGCCGCTGCCCTCGTCCTCGAGCCCGCCCCCCTGACTCTTCCTGCCGCTGCCTTCGCCCTCATGCTCGGCCGCCCGAGAACCCCTCCTTGAACTCTGCCTTGCCCCCGGGCCGTCCGTCCGAATACCCCTTTTTGAACTCTGCCTTGCCCCCGGGCTGTCCGCCCGAGAACCCCTCCTTGATCTCTGCCTTGCCCCCGGGCCGTCCGCCCGAGTCCCCCTTTTTGAACTTTGCCTTGCCCCCGGGCCGTCCGCCCGAGATCCCTTCCTGGTCCTCTGCTGTGCTCCTGGGTGGTCAGCTCAGTCCCGTCCTCCTGACCCCCTCCACCCACCCTGGTGGCCTAGTGATACGTCCCTCCTCCGGACCCCCTCCGCCCACTCTGCTTGAGGTTTTGGACTTTTGTGAGTTTTTTTTGGGATGTCTGGGATCCGTCCCTTGAGGGGGGGGTACTGTCACGATCTGTCTTTATGGTGTTTTGTCTTGTCTAGATCTGTTTTTGGTTTTCTGTCTGCGTTTTGTCTTGTTTAAATCTGTCTGTGGTCCCCTGCCGTTAGTTTCCCTGGTGTGTCTAATTTACCCGATTGTGTTCACCTGGTGTCCCTGTGTTTTCTCCTCCCTCCTCACCTGTGTCTTGTTTGTGTGATTAGTCTTGTGTGTATTTAAGTTCTGGTTTTTCTGTCTTTATCGGTTCGTCTTGTGTCATGACTAGTTCTTCGGTGAGTGTTCTGTTTTGTCTTTGTTTATCTGCGCCTAGCCTTGAAATAAAGGAGTTTTTCAGTTTATATCTGCATTTGGGTCCTGCCTGCTTCACACTCCGTGACAATCCTATTTTCAATAAAATGGTGGTCTTACCTTGACTTGAAGATGAAGTCCATTTGCCTATCATTCTGGACAAACATCTCTATTACTTTTTTGTAAAAGTCCTCCTTATCTTCTTGTAGTTTCAAAAGTCTATCATAAATCTAATCGATAGATTTATGATTTGAAATGTAGGGTAGACATGTGGATATTATCCAGCTGAACAAAACGTGCATTTATGTAACAGGTACGTTTCCCACAGATCTTATTTGGAGCTATTTTCTAAAATCCTATGGAGAAATCTCATTGCTTTTTTGTCGAGGGAAGCTGCGACAGCTAGCTCGTCGCAGCCTTTGGAGGGGGAGCGTTTTCCTAGCCCGCAGCTCAGATCGAGACGATCACAAGGCTACAGGTAGCGATGAGCTAGAATCTTAATTTTTAATAAGCTTGGCTTCTACTCAAAAAGTAGTAACGAGTAGCGAGAAGATGAAAAAGGACTGAACTCGTTGACAACACCGGAACTTATGCCTTCCGGGGTCATACGAGGTCACACGTGACTTTGTTGATATAAATATTCGACCTACGCATGCGGGAGACGGAAGATATCCAAAAGATATCCAGTGCTAAAGCAAAGAGTGAATACACATACTATACAGAGATGCTGTTTGAGAAACCAATGTGATTTTGGAACATTGAACAATGTAAATCTATTCTAGTAGACCTCAACAATGGAATTATGATCAGTAGAAATGGCCATGACATGGGAGCTTTAAGCCAACGTTTCAGTTTTTTCTGTGTCGGGGGAGAGAAGATTTTCAAATGGTCCTCAACAAATACACTTTTAGGTAATGTAATGGGGGGGATCTGTATGAGGTGGAAGTATATATACCAAGAAATATGGGAAATTACTGATCATTATGTGGAATAAAAATAATATTTTATTTTGTAACGAGTAAGCTAGGCTTATGACAATGCACATTCATTTATTCTATATTTATTTTGCATTTTATGTTTTCTTATTACGCAAATAAACCTTTCTGAAAGCGTTTTCAATTGTTAGCTTGCATTTCTTGGTGCAACAAATCAGCCATTGATATTTGAATTCAACCCCCAAACAAGCAGGGCTCCTTCAGAAGGTTTCGCTCTCCTGGCTGGAACAGCGTTGTTTATCTCAGACACTTTGTTTGTTTCCCATGTACAGAGACAGGGCTATAGATGAACACCAATGTATTATTCAGAGGCACATCGAACGCAAAGCCAGACAACTGTGAGTTTATTTTCTGATTTGCAAAAAAGGTGTTTTGGATTTGAATCTCAGACACAACCCTTTACCGATGTATACAGGATATACCCTCCACCATAACGTATACACAAATCCTGGTAAAGCTTATAGATCATGTACTAACGGTACGTCCACACAGCAGCTTCAGAAGAATCTTCCACCGCTTCCAACGCTTCTCTGCCCATTGACTTTGAATGGGGATGACGTCACTTTGCCTCGCTTTTCGCCGAACTGCATTGTGGGGGAGCGATGCGAAGATTTCCAGGATGTCCAGGATCTCCAGGATTCAAAAGTTGAGCAATGTTCAACTTTTGAAGCTGAGCTGGAAGCGCCAGCCAATCAAACACGTGTATGCAAATCTGACAGTAGAAGCGCTAGCCAATCAAACCGCGTGTAAGCAGGGAGTGTATTCCAAACGAGAAATTACGGTAGCAAATCACCCGGTTCTTTACGACCAGAACTATTAACGGGATACAAACCGGAGGAACCAGGCATGGAGGGAGGTGGCAGAGACAGTGGGTGAAACTGGTAGGTTTTCGCCTGTTTGGGGAGTTTATATATATATATATATATATATATTGCTCGCATAAAATCCCCGTTTTTTTTTGCTTTGTATGTCGGGGGCGGGAGATTCATGTGATTGGTTGTTGGTCGCATTGCTCGCAAAAAATCCCCAAGCTGTCAGACACGCCCAGCTCCAAGATTTTCAAGATTTTTGAAAAGCTGCTGTGTGGACGCACCGTAAGGCTTGGCCCTGCTGCAGCAGACACAGGTTTGAATCATACCCTATAATCCCCTCTATCTCCCCCTTTTAAATCTCTCTCTCTAATAAAGGCTACCTCGCACTAAAAAAGAGAAGAGATTCAACAAAACACTGAGATAAGGCGTAGACTCAACTCAATTCACAAGCCCATGTGTCCAGGCATAGAATCAAAGTTCTAATTGCACTTTCATTTGGTTTTAGTCTCACGATGAGAGCCTTCAGGCTTTGTGGCTGAAATATTAGGATAATTCGCAACACCTGCCACTGAAGAGCTGGCCTTCATGAACACCGGCAACTACAGGGCTGTTCGACAGTATGTTGGTCATTAGTCAGAGTCAAAGTCACATTTATTGTCAGATCAGAGATCGAAGTTCTGTGTGTGCGTGCGTACGACGTGCGTGCGTACGTGTCCGTGTGGGAGGTTAAAATCCAACAATTACAACCGTCCCTCATTGTTCCTGAAGTGAAGAAAATGTATGAGCTGGCCAGCTCTGTAGATGAGCATGTTATGCACCCAACTGCAGTTATGCCAGTGTGTACATCTTTCATTGAGATTGCATCAGTCAGACTGTGTTTGGGTGTGTGTGTCTGTGTGTGGGCGTGTATATCTCATGTTTTGGTTACATTTTCACATTATGGGGACAACATGCAAGTCCCCATTGTATACATCGTTACATTTTGCTGTGAAAACTTGGTTTATTGTGAAGGTAGGGTTCTCTTCTGGTTAGGGTTAGTGTCCAGGAGATGAATGTAAGTCAATGTCTTCTGTCCTAAGAAGTGATCACTGCACATCCTTTTGTTGCACATAGAAGCTGTCACTTGGTCACCACACTTTGCTACATTTATTTCCAAGCTATAAGAAAAAATAATAAGGTTTTTTTTAGAGAAGCAAGTTGGTGATGAGTAGGTTAAAAGTCAAACACCTGCTGTGAACATTCTGATAAGGGAGAAGGAGTGAGTGAGTGAGAAGTAATGGTGCCTGCTACTTTAAGCCTGGTATATCTTACATGATTGATTTAATATATTTTTGAATTGTGCATTTTTCCAAATGTATCCACCCATTTTTAAACTTAAATATCTAATCATACTAACCTGATTATGTAAGCTGAATCCACTCCAACACTTCTCTGCAGTGTCACTTCACATGGAGTCACACCTGCAGCTGTGGAGGAGGCTTTGTCTCTTGAGTGATGCATGAAAACAAACAGGTCAACACAAAGTGCAAAGACCAACCAATCAGCCAACCCACTCTCACGGCATTTCGTGTTCACCAACACGATTTTTAATCTATTGATTCGTGTTCACCATCACGATTTGCCCCTTTTTTTCGTGTTGCACAGCACGATTTTAAAAGCAATGTATTTCTACTGGTAACGTGTTTCGTGCCTGCAGGCAGCACGTCTTTTTCTCCTGGTCGGGTCGTGGAAGACCGGAAGCTGTGTGGTTCATAAAAACATGTTCTTACTCAATATCAAGCCACAATTATTGCTTTTATTTTAAATCGTATAATTTCGGACTTTTGTTGCCGTCTGTGAGGAAAATAAATGGGGCTCAGAGCCTCAGGATACTGAAATCTGTGTTTTTAAATCTATTTTTCCTTCTAATTTGTTATTCTTTTCAAAATAACACACTGTTATTTACTCACCAATAACACACAATTATCCTTGCTTTTATTTATTGGTATAATTCCATAATCTCTGGCTTTTTTGGTGTCCGTCAGGAACTGAATTTCAAAATAAATATAACTGGAAACAGACGTAGGCCTATAAGGGACATTTCGAGCATCATTGCGATTGTCAACATTTCTGAGTTTAGGATGGCCGAAGACACTACACTACCCATAATCCCCAGCTATCGTTTAGGACTACAGTTCCCGTAAGGTTACGCAGAGCGTCAAACAGCTGTGTGAAATGGAACGAAACCACGCCAGACTATCCAAAACTGGAATCGAACGCCCTCCCAGAACTACACATGCTGGCTATTGTGTTTCGCAAAATGTTCTATGGGACGTCTCTACTGAACGTTTTCGTTTTTCCCACAATTAGAAGTTGCCATTATTAAACACATTGGTGTTATCAAATGTAAAACATATAATTAATAAATGGCTGAAAATCGCTTGTGTCCATAATGCGCAGCATTAATATATACCCACATGACAGCTCATTGCTACTTTGTAATTCTACTCCACGACAGTTCAGAGGTTAACCTGGTATTTTTACTCCACTGCATTTATTTGAGTTACTTTGCAGATTCTGATTAATTATGTGAAATATAAACAACCCTTAAATCAGACTTTAGTTACACCTGAGTAAAATTCAGGTAAGGTGATTGTCAAGTGCCAACAATCAGGAGATATATTTGATAGTTGGTGCTTGAGAAGACTAAACATGTATCTGCAATTGACATGAATGGAAACGAGTAATAAAGTATATTAATTACTCGTTATTCTCTACTAATAGTTAATTAAAGACTGTATATTATGGCTATTTTGCACATCCCTTTCAAGATTTTCAAAGGTTTATTGACATATCATACACAACTACGGTGTAGTTATGCAATGAATGAAAAACTTGGGTCACAGGTTCCTCAACAGTGCATTACAAGACATCTATCAATATGTGTGTACCTCCACCATTACACTGTCATATTCTGCACATTTCTTATTCTATCTACATACATAAGAGTATAATTAATGTGTATAATATCAGTTAAAATAAGTGCTTCAACATAGTTAACATTGCAGGAAAGCAATATATTAGTCGTTAATTACTTTGTCAGGCTTAATATTTAATATTTAATGTTTAAATAAAGGTTAATCCGTTTTTATGTTTTGCACCTCCTCCTATTAATATCTGTGCATCCTGCACTAAACTGTTTTATTGTAGAGATCACTTATAGTATCTTCTTGATTTTTTATATTCTATATTTCTATATTTATACTTTCCCCCTATGAAAGTATGTACTCTTAATATTTTTTTAATCAAATATAACACATAAAAACAATAATTCAATAACGTGCTTTAACCACTAGGAGGTGCACACAAGGTGCACACAGCCATAATAACTTTGTATTATTAGTGTGTATGTACAACATCTGAAGATGTATAGTTTTATGCATGCTTTCACATCATTTTACAGCATATTGCTATACTATTTCAGACTCAGTATTTACATTCTTACATTCAAAGAAAATCAGTAATATCTTTGAAAACTACAGTCCTTTTATATCAGCTGTGCACCGTTATGGTGTAAATATAACCTATCTATGAATTAGATCAAATGTAAAAGTCAGCCGAATTAGTGTTGATACTGCAAGGAGACGTATTGTGTGAAGAGAAATTGAAGATGTTGTTTAATTGTTGATATATTTATGATCCACGTCAAGTATTCAGTTTCGGTGCCATTTCTTCCAGTTTTTCCAAAGGTCTTGTCATCAGGGCTCTCTAAATAAAGAACTACGGCAGATCTGTAATATGTAATGCAGCCGAACCGTGTATTACAATGCCGTTATGTGATGACTTTCAAAGAGAAAAGCAAGAGCACTCGGAATTAAGTATTATTTTATACTTTTAAAATGTTTTCCGGATTTCATATAATATAAACACCAAATCCCAGCATGCATTGCGGCTAACACATCCAATCAGCGAGCTTAAAACCATAGCTGAGGATCTTGGGTAATCGCTCGAAATGCCCACGTCTGTTTCCGGTTATATTTATTTTGAAATTCAGTTCCTGACGGACGCCGAAAAAGCCCGAGATTATGGAATTAAACCAATAAATAAAAGCAAGGATAATTGTGTGTTATTGGTGAGTAAATAACAGTGTGTTATTTTGAAAAGAATAACAAATTAGAAGGAAAAAAAGATTAAAAAAATACAGATTTCAGTATCCTGAGGCTCTGAGCCCCATTTATTTTCCTCACAGACGGCAACAAAAGTCCGAAATTATACGATTTAAAATAAAAGCAATAACTGTGGCTTGATATTGAGTAAGAACATGTTTTTATGAACCACACAGCTTCCGGTCTTCCACGACCCGACCGGAGAAAAAGACGTGCTGCAGCCTGCAGGCACGAAACACGTTACCAGTAGAAATACATTGTTTTTAAAATCGTGCTGTGCAACACGAAAAAAAGGGGCAAATCGTGATGGTGAACACGAATCAATAGATTAAAAATCGTGTTGGTGAACACGAAATGCCGTGAGACTGGGTTGAATCAGCACGGCCGATAGACACTTTTTACTCCCACTCACCGTCACACTATGCTATGTTTCCTTGCAAAGTCATAATATCCTCAAATACAAATGTTACAAAATACATTCTGTTTTGGAAACTAATGTGTGCATTTATACCATTAAAACGTTTGTTTTGGATTATGTGATACTTTCCCTTTTTGACCTGGCCATGTTTTCCTCACCCAGAGTTTAATTGGACAGAATTTTGACCTCTGAAACAGAGAAGCTCACCAAGGTCCATCCAATGAGGGGGGAATTAACCTCCAGTCTTGGATTTGTTGATTGTAGCTTTTCTTGGTGGTGAACTTGCAAAACTAAGAAAAACTAGCTCAAGGATTGCAGGCAATATACTAACAAAGTAGAATGTTCCTATTATCACACAACCTGATCTTTTTCAACCGCTTGTATTGTGTGTGTCAGATAAGTTACATTGTTACTATACCATGCAGGTTAATTTAACAAATGATTGTGTCAATGCAGCATAAAAGCAAGCAAGAGGACTTAAGAGCTTGATTAAAACAACATGCTTATTGAGTCGAGAAAATGCCAAGATATATAAGACACTTGCTAAACATCAAATGTGAATAAATGAAACTGTTAATAAAAACGTGTAGTGCAACAGTAGTAGCCTACTATATGATGGTTTGTGTTTAATTTCCTTTTGTTGTTTTTTACATTTGGAGTGACTTAAAGGCGGGGTAGGTAAGTTTGAGATCCGGCTCGAGATACTCTTGTTGTTATATTCCATGGAATGCTCTTAACATCCCGATAGCAATGAATATCTGAAGTGCTTTGACAAAAAATCCATAACAAAACATTATCTGTGGAAGCTGTAGTTCTGTAAAAAGCACGACCAATCATCTGAGCCGGCCCGGCTAAAGTAACTGGATGGCCTACCTGCCTGTCAGCCTTCCATCGGGGCACACACTGATCTCGTGCCCTCATTGGTCATGTGCGCGTTCGTGTGTGTTGGAGGAGGGGCTCTGTGAGGAAGTGGCAGATTTGTTCCGGCCGTGTATTTTCAAATTCTAGCGCACTCGAGCTGGTTTCTCCAAAATGACCTACCCCACCTTTAAGCAACACTTACATATCAGCAAACAGAATGTTTCCAACCTGTAAAACACAATGTGTGCATATGCAATGCTTAATTCTACCCCCATTGAAGCTTTAATGGCATCACTATTGGAGCAGCAGTGAAGACACCAAAAAGAATGGATACAACATGTGCAGGGGTGTGTCTTCTCTCAGGGGGTTATGCATTTGTATTAGAAATATTGTTAAGTCTGTACAAACTGTGAAGTCCACTGAGACAAATGTAACATTTGTGATATTGGGCTATATACATAAACATTGATTGATTGATGTATATGAGTCTTAGTTTGTAGAAATAAAACAGCAGCAGTGTATTATTGATTGTATAATAACTGGCTGTTACTTCACAGGCTCAGACTGTTACAACCCTGTTGAAGAGATCATCTCTGTTGGCTGCAATATAGACTTTATTATGATATCACTACAATGTATTAATGGTATTATTGGCTGCTATATTGATATCATGATTTAAGACTAGACATCATGTCAGATGTTGTTTTTCAAGCGGCATTACAGTAGACCAGTGGTTCTCAAACTTGTCCTCTCATCCCCCATGTCACGGTTGAGTGAAGGAAGCAGGACCCAAATGCAGATAACTCTGATAAACCTTTATTTCAAGGATAATGAAACTAATACAGACTAAACAGAACACTCACCGGTGAACTCAGTCACCAACAAAAGACGAACCGACAAAGACAGACAGAAAAACCAGAACTTAAATACACACAAGACACAGGTGAGGAGGGAGGAGAAAACACGGGGACACCAGGTGAACACAATCGGGTAAATTAGACACACCAGGGAAACTAACGACAGGGAACCACAGACAGATTTAAACAAGACAAAACGCAGACAGAAAACCAAAAATAGATCTAGACAAGACACCATAGAGACAGATCGTGACAGTACCCCCCCCTCAAGAGACGGATCCCAGACGTCCCAGAAAAAGAACACAAAAGTCCAAAACCTCAAGCAGGGTGGGTGGAGGGGGTCCAGCGGAGGGACGTATCACTAGGCCACCAGGGTGGGTGGAGGGGGTCAGGAGGACGGGACTGAGCTGACCGCCAAGGAGCACAGCAGAGGACCAGGAAGGGATCTCGGGCGGACGGCCCGGGGGCAAGGCAGAGTTCAAGGAGGGGCTCTCGGGCGGACGGCCCGGGGGCAAGGCAGAGTTCAAGGTGGGGGTCTCGGGCGGACGGCCCGGGGGCAAGGCAGAGTCCATGGAGGGGCGAAGACCACAGCGGGCAAACTCAGGGGGCCGAGCATGAGAGTGAAGGCAGCGGCAGGAAGAGTCAGGGGGTCGAGCAGGAGGGCGAAGACCGTGGCACTCAGGGGGCCGGGCTCGAAGGCGAAGACCGCGGCTCTCAGAGGGCCGGGCTCGAGGGTGAAGACCAGACAGCTCCGGAGGCCGAGCAGGAAGGCGCTGAAGGGACAGCTCCGGAGGCCGGGCAGGAAGGCGCTGACGGGACAGCTCCGGAGGCCGGGCAGGAACCAGAGCCGGTGGGACAGGCTTCGGCAGGATCCCCAACGGAAGAGGACCAGGAGTTGGCAGGACCCCCGGCGAGACAGGTAACGGCGGGACCTCCAATGGAACAAGACATGGGATTGGCAGGACTCTCAGCGGGTCCTCCAACGGAAAAGGACATAGGGCTGGCAGGACCCCCGGCAGAAGAGTAGTCGGCGGGGCCTCCAACGGCACAGGACACAGGGTTGGCAGGACCCCCGGCAGGAGAGTAGTCGGCGGGGCCTCCAACGGCACAGGACATAGGGTTGGCAGGACCCCCGGCAGAAGAGTAGTCGGCGGGGCCTCCAACGGCACAGGACATAGGGTTGGCAGGACCCCCGGCAGGAGAGTAGTCGGCGGGACCTCCAACGGGACAGCACAAGGAGCTGGCAGGGTCCCCAGCGGAACCTCCAACGGGGCAGGAGTAGGGACTTGAGTGGGAACTCGAGAGGAAACTCGAGAGGTGACTGGAGAGGAGACTCGAGAGGGAACTTGAGAGGGGACTCGAGAGGGGACTCGAGAGGGGACTCGAGAAGGAACTTGAGAAGAGACTCGAGAGGGAACTTGAGAGGGGACTCGAGAGGGGACTCGAGAGGAGACTCGAGAAGGAACTTGAGAAGAGACTCGAGAGGGAACTTAAGAGGGGACTCGAGAGGAGACTCGAGAAGGAACTTGAGAAGAGACTCGAGAGGGAACTTGAGAGGGGACTTGAGAAGTGTCTTGAACAGGGACTCGAGAGGTAACTCGAGAGGAGATTTGAGAGATGAATTGAAAGGGAACTCGAGAGGGGATTTGAGAGGGAACTTGAGAGAAGACTTGAGAGTGGACTCGAGAGGGAACTGGAGGGGTGACTTGAAAGGAGACTCGAGAGGGGACTCGAGAGGAGACTCGAGAGGGAACTGGAGAGGAAACTTGAGAGAGTTGGTTCGCCAACAGAACACGGGGGGCTGGAGTCGGCCGGTATGCTGACTGGACTCGGGGAGCTGGTGTCGGCTGGAGAGCCAGCAGGAGACGAGGTGCTGAGTCGGCCGGTATGCTGACAGGACTCGGGGAGCTGGCGTCGGCTGCAGAGCCAGCAGGAGACGAGGTGCTGGAGTCGGCCGGTACGCCGAAAGGACACGGGGAGCTGGCGTCGGCCGGAGACGAGGGGCTGGAGTCGAAACCATGGCTGTTGGGGCCAGCACTGGAGCTGGAACCATGGCTGTGTCGGCCAGTTCTGTTGCCGGAACCATGGCTTCTGGGACCTGTACTGGAGCCCGAACCATGGCTGCTGGGGCTGGAACCAGGGCTGGAACCATGGTTGCTGGGGCCAGGACTGGGGCTGGAACCATGGCTCTTGGGGCTCGGGCTGCTAGCTTGGCCTTGCGACTCCTCTTAGCAGCCGCCTGAATACTCCGTGGACCTCCATAAGCCAGACGAGTTCCAGAATACGACTCCTAGACAGGAGCAGGAACTGGGGCAGAAGCATGGGTTGACTCCAGACGGAACACACCGAGACGTTTGTAGTCAGCAGGCTGGAAATTACACACCCAGAGGAAGTTCAAAATCCAGCCAGGTAAGAATTTCACCAAGTCTGGTTTCTCCATAGCCAACCGGTGTGCCTCTACCAGAGCGGCCTCCTTCTGCAGAACACTGGACGCTCCCTTCCACCAATCATAGCAGCAAGACAAATAAAAGGAAAAATGTTGTAGTTCCACCTCAAAAGGATCATCTGCTGGGTCCATTTCTGGTCGGTTCGTACTGTCACGGTTGAGTGAAGGAAGCAGGACCCAAATGCAGATAACTCTGATAAACCTTTATTTCAAGGATAATGAAACTAATACAGACTAAACAGAACACTCACCGGTGAACTCAGTCACCAACAAAAGACGAACCGACAAAGACAGACAGAAAAACCAGAACTTAAATACACACAAGACACAGGTGAGGAGGGAGGAGAAAACACGGGGACACCAGGTGAACACAATCGGGTAAATTAGACACACCAGGGAAACTAACGACAGGGAACCACAGACAGATTTAAACAAGACAAAACGCAGACAGAAAACCAAAAATAGATCTAGACAAGACACCATAGAGACAGATCGTGACACCCCACTTTGAACAGGTGGGCCTCTTCAAGCCCCACCTGTTCCTCATCGCTCCAATCAAATGGAAGGCCAAGCTTAACATGGTCAAATGTATCGTTCTATAACAGGGGTCTCCAACCTTTTTTAGGATGAGAGCTACTTTCAAAAAATAAAACAAATCGGGGGCTACTTTTACTCCTCTTTTTTGTTTTTTTACAGTGTATATATTTAGCACATTTTAACATTATTATATGCTACCTTTAACCTTTGTGTGCTGTTTGGGTCTGTGGGACCCGTTTGCAGTGTTTACTAAAATTAAATGTATGCAATTTAATTATTTTAACCTGCTTTATTTGGGGGTGGACGTCACATCCTCTGGGGTCCGGGGGCATGCTCCCCCTAGGAAGATTTTTTTTAAATGTTGAAGTTGAATGCATCAATCTGGTGCACTTTTAGCTAGGGCTGCTCAATTCATCGTATTTTAATCGCAATTACGATTTTGGCTTGCAACGATTATGAAAACACATGTTGATTTTTTTGGATGCATATTTGACTAATCCCTCCCCTTTTAAACTTTTTACTGTCCTATAGTACACATTGGAATGATTTCTTACTAGGTACCTACTCTTATTTTTAAAAACTGTATTAAATAGATAAAGGTGTCTCTCTTGCTCTCTCTCTCTCTCTCTCTCTCTCTCTCTCTCTCTCTCTCTCTCTCTCTCTTTTCTTCCCGACTGCAACGCTGTTGTGTGTGTCTGTGAGAGCATTTCACATGTGTGTATGAGAGATGTTTACCAGTGGCGAGCAGCGAGCCTGTCTCTGAGGGCCTAAGATATTCTACAAAATAATATTTCAAAACATTAAAACAAATTATATTTTTAAATATGTTTTTAGTAATATTTGTCATTAGTTTTACCAAAAATAACTTGATTAAATTGTATTTAAAATAACATTTCCAAAGAAATACATCCTTTGAATCTGCCTATTCAGTTTCTGTTTGGATGTGAAGGGTTAAATGAAAGAAGCTCCTCTCTGCGAGTCTGTGAAGACAGGAGCTGATTGGACGTCCAGCTATGAATTCACAGAGGGCCAGCTATAGTAACTGAACGAGAGAGTAATGTCAAATGACAGTACAATTGACCAATCATATCTTCCCTCTAAATGGGTGGGTTTTATTATCGCGGACTTTATGACAAGTTCCACCCGCTGTGAAACATTTCTTGTTTCCATAGCAACAACAACTGTCAACAGCGTAAACTCGCCTTCAAAATAAAAGCATGCCAAATTACACTTAAGACATACAACTGCAACGAAAGTAACAAACACAATGCAATATCCTTTTCAATTTCAAAGAACACTAATTGGGTTATTTACAGGTGTTGTTTTGTGTGGTAGAGGGTCGCTTTCCTTGATGCGTTTTGCACCCCGGCCCGTTGTTTTAATATTCCACCAGTGTGAGACATTTTTTTTTTTTTATTTAAATTTTGTATCACCACCTATCACATAAGCTCGCCCTACACTTTGAGAAACGCTGCAGTAAGGTAAGATTCTTCTAGCCCTTCCAAAACGAGTCACTGCATCCATTACTTTTGATTATTTAGAGGAAAGTTAATTGTTCAAATTTGATTTGCATTTTTTTTAATTGAAATATTTGTTTAAAAATATCATGATTTACTTCATATCATCACCAGCTGCTACTTATTTTGTTTACCATGGATGTGAACTTGATTTGATTAACGTTTTTGTAACACTGTGGTACGAATAATGGATTTCTGATTGTGATCTGAGGTAGGGAGGTTTTGAGGTTCATGATGGATGTGTTCAGCAGACCTGATCAGCCATATTGTATCTTAGCAACCCGGCTGAGTGTGTCTGTCCCCTTGAATGCACCACGCTTACCGCTCAGTGCAGCAGCTGAGGGGTCAGAGGTCAGGCTCAGGCAGGGAGGCAGATTGCAGAGCGACGTTTGACTGGAGGAGCTGAAGGTGCTGCAGGGGGCTGGCTGTGAGGGGGAGCCGAGCATCAATGATTTATATTCTGCTTTGGATTAAAGGGGCCCTATTCTGCTCATTTACAGGTTCATATTCATGCTTAGTGTCTCTACTGGGTCTCCATGCTTTAATGTTCATAAAACTCTTTACTTTTCTCATACTGCCTGTGCTGCAGCACCTCTTTTCAACCTCTGTCTGAAACCAGAGCCCAGTCTGCTCTGATTGGTTACATGAATGGCGAGTGTTACTATGTCACAGGGGTATACAAAGGTGTCCAATGCACTCATTTTAGGAAGGGTGGGGGAGTGTGTAGGAGAGACACCCCCTCTGGAGGGAACACAGGGATGTTAGCCTTTGCAGACCATTTACATGCACACAAACCGATAGAACACCACAGGAAAGCATCATAACAACAAAGGGAATCCATCCCTCTTTAAAAAACCCAATATGACTATGTTCTGGGTA